>NW_028175837.1:1360000-1432500 GCF_949987555.1 Borostomias antarcticus
TTGTGTTGGTGTCTTGTTGGAATCCCTCCATGTCCTTGTCTGGGTGATTGTCTGCACCTGTGTCTCGTTATGTCTTGTTGCACACCTGTACGTTGTTCCTTGATTGTTCTCCCAGTGTATATATGCCCTCCTGTTTCCTTTGTTCTCTGTCAGTTCATTGTCAATGTTAGTGCGTGTTTCCCCTGCGTTTCCTCCCGGTATTATTTTGGATATTAAAACCCATATTTTTGAACCTGAGCTGCTTGCCTGCCGTCTGCTTTTGGGTCCTGCCTCAAACCCCTAACATGTACAGTATGTATGTATGTATGTACAGTATGTATGTATGTATATATATGTATGTATGTATGTATGAATGTACAGTATGTATGTATGTATGTACAGTATATATTTGTATTCTTATATTTATACAGACTGGATGTATGTGTGTACATGCAGTATCCTATACTATACTGTACTCTGAACATATGGAAGTAAATACTGTAATCCAGACCTTGTTCTTCTTTTTATGCTAATTACAGTACCACCAGGCATATTCTGTATCTGAATTTCCAATCGTTGCTGTAATTCTCCACTGCTGAAGCCCCACATTCCCCCCTAGGGGAATCATTCAAGTATCAATCTATCTAAAACTGTAAAGCAGTTATTCCAGAACGAGTTTTAATTATTAAAAGAGGTGAAAATCACTATTAGTCTGGCTCTGTTCAGCTGCAGCTCTGCGTAGGCAGAGTAAGTCAGGTCTCTGAGAGCTGGCATGCGAGATCGGCTTTACGCAATGTTGGTGAGCGTTAAATGAGTGTAATATATGTTTTAAATAGATTTTTCATACTGTAATGTGTGTGTATTTAACATGAGGTGCTCCAAAGAATAATAATGTCCGCTGCCGGACAGGAAATGGGTCAGAGCCAGTTCAAGATGAGCTTGCTCCATTTGTAGGGTAAGGTACGGGCCAGGTGCACTTGGTTAGCCTAATGGGCTGGGCCCCGCCCACCTGCAAACAAGCAGGCAGCCAACCAAGTAGACGGCCAGCCCTACTGGGTCGTCACAAATACCTTATATGGAATATAACCTATCTTAGCATTGCTGGTGTGACTTCTGTACTGGGCTACACACAGGTCAAACCCAGACAAGACTACCAGTCTTTTGTCTCAGCACCTGCCCCTGATAACATGTACTGTATTAAGGTGAACTTGGGATGAGTGACACTTCAGATACCTGCATAGTGATACAACGTGAAGAGACCACACAAAGCATTTGTTATCAGAATCTGTTTTTGTATTGCCCGGTAGATTTTTACACATACTAGGTGTAACCGTGGTTACAAGTGGGGGCTGTAGAATCTTAAATGTATCTAAACTAAATATATAAAATACATATAAACTAGGCCGACACTTAACTAACTAATCTAAAGGGGCTGACTACCTCACCTGGTGTCCCTACTATGACCTTATCAATTAAAGTGGTCAATAAATAACTAGAGGGGACAGGGGAACAATAGAACAATTAACTTTAATACAATAAAATAATAAACACAATAAAACCTTTAGCCTATTAAATCCCTGTACTAAAATGTCCTATCTAAACTAACTAAATCAATAGCTAATTCCTATTCTAAACTCTAAACTATGACACCAGTTCTACGGTGGAGCTCTGTAGTGGGGGAGTCCAATTGCCGGGGTGATGACAATGTGATGCTCCTCTGTCTCCATCTAGACGGCGGTCTGAGGTGAAACTCGCAAAACAACTGTCCACTATTTTCTTGTCGAAGCACGAGCATTGCTAGCACAGTGAATGTACCTCTCTCAGCTTAAATTGCTCTCAGCTCTTGGTTCTTTTAAAACAAGCCTGAAGACTTTTCTTTTTGCCACTGCTTTCTAAGAGGAGCTATGTTTATCAGTATACTGCACTGTAACTTTTATTCCTGTATTCTATTTGTCCTTCTTTTTGTTTAAATGTCTATAATGACTTGCTTTTTGTTTTAATGCTTTTAATTTGTCCTGCCTTTTGTTTTAAATGTCTATAATGTCTTGCTTTTTGTTTTGATGCTTTTGGTGTCTCATGTAAAGCACCTTGAGTTGCCCTGTGGCTGAAATGTGCTATATAAATAAACTTGCCTTGCCTTGCCTTGCCTAAATACACTATACAAACAGGCGCTGGCACTTAGCTATACTATCAGGACTAGGGCTGTCAAATAAATATTCAACCTTCGACTAGTCGTGGAATTTGGGCAAAAAATCGATCTTAAAAATGACTGAAATGGAAGAGCGAGCGTACTTTATTATTATTTACATTAATAATAATGAATAGGCCTACAGTGTTTGGGGCAAACACCCTCAAACAAACCTATCTAGATACAGAAGAGCAACTGTATAAGAAAGGCCACAAAGGAGCTCCATACCGATTGTAACATTGTTTCCTGCTTTGAAATATCCTATTTTAGAAAGGGTTATGTAAATTTGAGATCTTGGATTGATAAGCTTGCACATTGTTGGCCTAGCTCTTACTAGCATGGATGATCAATCTGTACTGTTCCAACTTATGTACTATACCAAGTCCCATCCTTACAACTTATCATTAGCTTTATGCCACCCTGAATGTTCATCACCAATAAAGTGTTAATGTCTTAACACCCAACTTAAAAAAAATATATATATATATATATTTTTAAAAAAATTAACTCATATTTTTAGTCACATGTACACTTAAATTTAGTTGATTGTAACTCCAATAGAGTTAAATTCACTATTGGGAATTTGCTGTGAAGGCAGCTTGTTTGGTTTCAAGAAGTGGCTTTAAATTGACATGTGTCCAGTGATGAGAGTTTGGCATGGCCAGACCTCTAACCGATGTGAAGTAGTGGTGCTACTAGTAGTTGGTAGTTATCATCTGTTTTGGGTTCTCTCCTCCAGCAGTGTTGGAGCCATTGATCCATGCACAGACACATGGATATGAATTGTGGTCCATATTTCACTTTTGAATAATGTATTTGTGAATACATTTATTTTTCCTCTGTAGGGTTCCTGCCTGTGCTTACCCTGCAAGGGCCTGGAAATATTTCACTACAGATTTTTGTTTCGGCATAATGAGGCTTTGCTTATTGTTATTAATATAAAGTAATACTATACATTTGTAGAATAGCTTAAATGTAGCATCCTGCTCTCAAAAAATGCAGTATGGAAATTTAAATTTTTTGTTTTCCTGTGCCTCTCCAGGATTAAAGATGAGATTCTTCACTGTGTTGAAGGGGAACACTCTGGGCTCTCATGTGAAGATTAACAGCAAACTGACCTCAAGTGGTCTGACTGAAGTGAGGTCAGCAGCAGAGTGTGATGTCATCATGGCGTACTGTCCAGTCTCCTCTCGACTAGGGACCGATATTGAAGCAGCCATGGAAGAGATTCCAGGTAGGACTGTATTTAGCACTCAGTTAGATCATCATTGGAACGGAGCAGCATGTAGCTGGTGAGGTAAAGCAGCCAGCTGGGGATTGGGAGGTCCCTGGTTCGGTCCCAGTTCCTGGCAGTGCGCCGAAATGTCCTTGAGCAAGTCACTCAACACCAAATTGCTCACGAGTGGTGCAGTACTTAGCACTGTCGCCTCACAGGAAGAAGGTCCAGAGTTTGATTCCCGCTTGTTTGCCAAGTACTCAGGTGGGGTATCTCCTCCTGGGCCTTTCTGTGCAGAGTGTGCGTGTGTTCGCAAGGGTTTCCTTGGGTCCTGTATGTATTATGACGTGTTTTTCTTGAATTCTTCTCTCCCTTTCCCTCTTCAGTTGGTAGCCCAGTCATCCTGGTGGTTCTGCATCACACCTTCAACCCTGACTACACCGTACCTGACAGTAGCAGACATGTGACCAGACATGATGTCATCCTCACAGTGGACTGCCTATTCCATGACAACAAAGGGCTGCTGAACTGTCCTCGCAACAACAAAGCAGTTGAAGAGATTCTGAATCAACTTGACATCAGTCCTCGCGATGACAGAGCCGTCGCAGAGATTCTGAATCAAGTAAGTCCTAAGGTTTTGCATAATTCTTCCGCCATTTTGAAAACAGTGCTTCTGTGTTACTTCATGAATGATACCACAAGTTGTCATACAAGGGACAATATTGTTTTCTGTCTTTATAGCTCCAACACCAGCCCTTGAATACGCGTTGTTGGTTACTGTACTTTCTATTTTGATAATGAATACATTATAAGTAGTGTACAACCATGATGGCACTTATTTTATTACACAAAGACACCATCTATGTCCAGCTATACATCGTATTGATTCTTGTGATCACCAGTCACCACAAGATTCAATACCAGTGAACATATGTGATTTCATGACATTGTTACTCTTTTCTTAGGTGCCACAGAAGACCTTGATCTGGCTCTCCCTGCTCCTTCTGTTTGTCTTGATCATTTGCATAATAGTATTTGTATATTTTCTATGATCAGCAGTGAAACACAAACGCTATCCTGCTGTGCTTAGGACCTCTGACATGCGGTGCATGCATGCCACCATGCAGAGTAATTACTAATTTATTGATCGATTGAAACCTTAATGTATTAATGGCACAAACACTAGTCCACCTGCTTGTTATTGTTGTGATACTTCTATATTGGTGGTGATTAATATGCAAATTACTTTATGAATGTTTAGGACAGTTTGCAAAACATTATGTAAGCCTGCTAAGCTGTCAGGTGTGCAAGGTATGAAATGTAGCCTATCACATTGTTGAAAGTGATATTGTATGTTCCTATTTCCTCTGTAAATGTGTTGAGATATACAGAATGTACAAAATATACTGACTATATACATGTAAGTGAAAATGGAAAAGGTCATATCTCATCTCCTTCTGCTGTAACACAACAGTAAGGTACAGTATAAAGATCTTTTAAACTGGGACGTGTTCCTACAACAAATATAAATAAGATATGGATGAACTGGATAGACTGCTCCCTGCTGAACTCCAGACAAAGCTATGGATTCAGGGGCTTCTGCACTACGCTGGCTGTAGTCAACCCTCTGGCGTGGAATGGTATACTGTAGTAATGAAACGGAATGTATTAGTCATAAATTACAGCTTAAATTGTAATCTTTCATCGTGCAGTGTTCCACCATCTGCTTTCTTGCCTCACAGATCCCTGAAATGTACAGTACTACACACTAGGGTTGCAAAATTATGGGAACATTCAAAGTTGGAAACCTTCCATGTAAATTAATGGGACTTTATGTGAATTAATGGAAATTACTGAGAATTAACAGGAATAAATCAAAAATGAATACCAAATGTATTTAGATGCAGAGCTATGCTCTATGCTGTATTATACTGTATGCTCACAGAGAGACCTGTATGTACAGTAAGTATGGGGAGTGAAGACAATGTTTATTTTCCCAAAACAAACAAAAAAACAAGAGACGGTTCTAATCACAGAGATATTAAGACAGAGTGCTGTGTCTGAGGAAGTGTCCTTTCCAAAACGAACATAACATTTATTAAATCACCGACACAAATATAAGGTTCTTTTTTTTTTGCACTGGATGTGAAAACGATTGTCCATCCTGGAGAACGTGATTATAAAGTCATCAAAAGCTGGACTGAAAGTACATTACAAAAGCCCTGTATATCAAACGGACATTTCACAGTGCATTCTTTGTACTGAACCTCATATACAGTAAACAAAAACTCAAAACGAACAGAAACAAGGGTTGTAAACATTTAACACAGTTTACATAAAAGCAAAAAGAGGTGGTAGGAACGTTCCTCATCTGAGTGCAGGTACTACGTACTACTACTGACTAAGTAAAGTGAAAGTTCTTAAATAACAGTCTCTGGTGTCAGTTCGACTCATCAACATCCAGCATGGAATTTCCTGACAACCCTCCGCCCCCCCCCCCCCCACATTGGTCTTCGTGTCTGTGTTACTGAGGGAAAGACTCAACTTTCCTCAGCATAAGCGGGCTCTCCTGGTTCTCCGCTCAACCTTCAAAATCAAGTGTCTCCTTCAGAACCGGAGCCATCGCTGGAGCTCAATGTCCTGTCACCCCCTGGCCGCCTTCCCTTGTTGCTCACTTTCTTACCCTAAAAATGACATACAGTAAGAAAAGATTAACTTTAATCATCCCCGGGGGGTGGGGGGTGTTACAGCAGTGGGAATGTACAGAAAAGATCAGAGTAAAGAATATACAGAGTAAATAATATTCACATAAGAGTGCGAAAAGGTCAATGTTAGGAAGGTTTTGTGGTAAATCAGCAGCAGTGCCGGTAGATAAAACCTGCTGCTGCTTTCTCACCTCACACTCATGTGGATCGTCTTCGCTGGACGTGGTGTCCATCTGAATGTCGTCGTCTTCTGAGTCCTACGGAGGAAGAGCGATAAACTGTCAACTCTGGGCTCGATACTGAAAAGGTCTGATTCATGAAGGGTTAAAGTCACAACCTTCAGAGCTCTACTGAATCTCATCTTATATTAGACGCAATCAGAAAATCATGTAATGTCTACAATGCACAGCATTCAGTCAGACTGTTGGTCAACGTGCGATGAATCAACTTACAGATGTTCTTTTCCTGGACCTCTCTGTAAACTTTTCTAAGAGGCAACGTTTCTGAGGAGGATACACACACTCACTTTAAGTGGTCTGCCCAAATTAAACAGGCAGACACATGGGCATACACACACACAAACAAACAAACAAAAACAAACAAACAAACAAACATGAGCAATCATTACATACTTTTGGGTTTTGCTTCCAGAACTCTGCTTTCTCCGATGCTGACAAATTCTGAAAAATTCGAACATTTCACTAAAAGGTAAAAACCACTGTTATTCCGATAAACAACAAAATGACGTCAAATGGCCATGATGACAAAATGACATCATATGGACTATTTTGTGAGTGATGTGAGGAGACGTCCATACATTGAACCAGTTCTGGAGCTCCCTGAGGTACTCGCGTTTCTGCTCGTCTGCCCTCTGCTGGTAGACCAACTTCTCATTCTTGGGTAGCGTTCGCCACTGAGCGCTGATCAGGGACAGGCGCTGCCTGGAGCTTACATGTCCCAGTTCAGCCTTCAACTCCTTCATTTGCTCACTGCAGAAAAGCATGTGACCCCCTCTGTTGGGAAAGATAGGGAGGTGAACATTAAGGCCCAATCCCAAACACGCCCCTTGCTCCTACCACAGTGCTGCTGTTTAACGTGTACGCGTAGACAAGCACATATTTTGCAGCGTGATAATTTCTGAGGACCTGAACAGCCAACTGTGCCCAATGCTCCAAAGGAGCACAAGAGACGTGTGGTAGCCATATTTTGTATGCGTAGTTAAAGCAAGTATACCGCAGGCTTTAGCCCTGTGCCTCCATTTTGCGCGTTCACCCGTATAGGGAAGGGTAGGGTGTCCCGATTCCTTTTGGGATAGAGAGGCGGGGCAAAGTGGTAGGGCTACATGGGCCTCCAAACCAAGGTTTTTCAGAGGCACTTAAAGGAGTAGTAAAGGGAAAATGCATGTTTAGCCCTGTTTTAAGGTTACTTATGATCATATACAATGGTTCAGATCAAAACATTGACAAAACTAGCACTTTTGAGAAAGTCTGATAATTGCTCTACCACCGTTTTGGTCATACAATGGATGTGGGTGGGCACCTTGAAAAATCATTCAAAAAACATGTTAAACTCTCTTGGACTCCCCGTGCTTTGGATCCGCTCAAATATTTTATGGGTTCTAAGATGGACCATGCTACACCCTCTCACCGAGTTTCATAAAAATCAGTCTAATAGTTGTTGTGTAATCCTTCTAACAGATGAAGAAACAAACAAACAAACACACACCACCGAAAACATTACCTCTCGCCCTACGCTGTCGCTGGGGCAGAGGTAACTACTAACCTACAGGTAGGTGGGCTCTTCGGCTCTGGCAACATCACTTCTGTCACGGCTGAGACAGCCTGCAGGTTGACCATTGGGACAGCTGACATGGAGGTGCTTGAGGAAGCCTGCAGGTTGAGCATGGTGTCAATTTATATCTTTTGAAACAGAGACTTTTGATTGAGGACAAAACGTTACGAATATGTTCAGACATATTTTTTCAGATCAAGTTTTTTGTGGGTCATGCATTACACTGATCAGGGTATGGATTTTAACAGTTAGAGTAAGTCCAAAAGAGTGTTAAAAGCGAAATATGAGCAAAGGAACCTCACGCTCAGCCTGGGAGAAGAAAAGGTATACAATTTCTCCACCAAAACTAGTGTGTACATGCATTGTTTTTTTTACGTGTGAAACCTGGATAAAATAGATAATTGACTCCTTTCCCACTGCCAGTAGATGATGAGGCCTATGCCTTTCTGCTCTTCTTTCTGGTGTGTCACGTTCAACGTCACGAACGCACCGGAAAAGGGGGGGAAATTAGCTTGCGTTATCACAGATTTTGGCTCAGTGAAACAATCTGATATCAGGTGGTTTTAATTAACGTATTGACCCGAATATATAAAAAGCAGCCTCCCGGTGTCCGTGGGAAAGTTGGATAAGCACTGAATGAATGAAATAGTATCATGTCTCAGTCGGTCACTTGGGTCGGGACTACCATGCGTACTGATGAAGCTTTTCAGAACGTGTCAGTCCGTAGCCTATACTGTATACCGGCAAAGCTTTTCAGGAGCATTCCTTCCTACACACAGATTATCCCATTGTGATAGTCCAGACCACGCATACTATGAAAGATTCATGTTTGGGGGTGGAGCACTCAATGCATTACAGTCTGTAGCTCGCTCAACCTCCTACCACCCCGATAGCAAGCAGATGTGTAATAATTCTGGGCCATATATGGGCCGGAACTAAGCCACAAGGGCCAGATCTGGCCTGTATATGGCCCAGATCCGCTTGCTATCTGGGCAGGCTACACATGACAGAGATGAGAGAGGCAGTGTGTCCGTGTCTGATAGGAGTGATTATCCTCACTCCTCTGAGGGAGAGAGGATCATGAAATTGTCACAGTAGCATCAAGTGGGGCTTATCCCTAGTCAGCTATATTTTGGATGTTGAGAATAGTCATAGCATTGTGCCGGAAAAGGGGTGAAATTTAGCCTGTCTACCCGGGTGTCATGTTTCCATCACTGCCGATCAGAGCCAGAGCCAATAAATACCTGTGACTACTGCAGTCATTTGTCCCAGGAATGAATGCGGATTGTAACCTTAACCAAACTGGTCTGGTTGACTGTCACATCTGTATTACTTACATTTAGGTGATCCTTATGCGGGATGCCCTCGGCCTTCCAATCAGGATGCGGTTTCCTGAAAAACATTTAAGTGGGATTTAAAAACCACTGGTTTTAAAATGAGTTTACCTACAGTACATTTTGTTTACTGAAGAGAGCAAACTTTACAAAAGTGTCAAGGAAGGACATAATAATATTACATATATCTATACAGAATGCAAATTTTGGCAAATGTTAACTGACCGACCGTCATTAGTTGGTTAGACTGTTACCCAATAAACCTAAAATACGTTGTTTTTTTTAATGCAAGGATGTGACTCGTAGACACAGACTCGTAGTCCATGGTCCAAAAAATGAAATACAAATTATATATGCCCCTCCATCACCCTGGCCTACCCGGTTTCTTTACTCACACACCACCACTGTTGACCACAACATCTAGATCTATCTACATGCTCAGGGGTCAGTGATTCTTGTAAGCAGTCTGTTGACTGTGAGACCAGTGGCTTAAATTGTAGGTCATTTAAAAAAATAAACAGTTACAACTAGTGTGGGCTGTCACGCTCAACGGGAGAAGGTAAGAATATTTCTTCTCACCTCAGCAGTTCTATTCCTTTGGCATACAGTTCATTTGCTCTTTGGACTTTCTCATTGTATCTGGCCTATGGTAGAAAAGAAGAAAATATCATTGAGAGACAGAAGCAGACATCATGAGCAACTGAGTTCTTTTTCAAATATTTGTTTGGTGTCTCACCTATGGGATACCCTCTCGCATGACTCCTGTCCTGTGGGAAGCCTTTCAAAGGACTTCCAGGGACTTGGCAAAACTGACAGCTTGCGCGCTTAACCGTTCACAGAAGAGACAATATGGTTGTCTTCGCAGAATGTGTGTGAGCAGCGCCTACGAGTGCTTCATATCCTTTCTATCTAGCTTAGCCTTGCTAGCTAGCTCCATTCACAAGCTTCCAAGCTCGTATTTTCCAGGCGAACGAACCTGTTCTACCGTCAAGGTCAGGTAAGTAAACTTTAGTTTAATTTGCTACCAAATCTGTGATTACCATTGAGGCTAGGCGAGCAATCAGTTGCTCTTCCTGCCTCTTATAGTCTCTGCATAGCTAGCTAGGTTGAAACCAAGCGAGCATTTATTAGCTACCGCTTGCTTCTCCCTCTATGAGGGCACTCATTTTTCCAGGCGCCCAAACCTAGGAAATTGTTGAGGTTAGGCTAGCATACCCTTTCCTTAACTCTCTTCCCCATGAGCCTACACACTCATGTGCCATAGCGATCAGATGGACACCGAGCCACCAAACTCGTTCCCCTGTTGACTGCTTGGCGGCTAGGTCATTTTGGATCACATGCCTGGGAGTGCAGCACACCCAAGACGCCTTGGCTAACAGCACTACCTGAGCTTAGCCTAGTACTAGTGGCCTAGCTATTTCTAGCTGGGGTGATGCTGTGGACACCAGTTTCCAGTTTATGTTCTACGGGAAGGAAGACGATGGGCTCCTTGTGGCATCCCACTGGAGGTCTGCAAATGGGTAGCTTCGAGGCTCAGTATTGATTGGCCAGCACCCCAAGGCGGTCGGTCTGACGTTCGAGACCTCTATGACGGCAAGCAGCTCCACCCTCAACCCCTTGTGAGGTCACGTTCAAGGGTAAAGGAGACGTTTCCTGTGGCACAGACCGTCTCCCCTTTCCAGGGCATCTTCGGAGCGGCTGCACCAGTTCCCCAGGAACCCCACGGTACGGAGCTCTGCTCTCGGCCCCTTCTGAGGTCATGTTCGAGAGGAAGAGGACAGAGCCTGTTCTCCAGTGGCCACCATGTACTGTTTTTGTAGAGCAAATTAAATGTTCCTCTGTCACATCCAGGCTGTTCAGAGCCGAGGACGCAGAGAAAACTTTTTTTTTTTTGTCAAAACAAACATGTATCCCCATAACGCCGCTAGAGGGTGCCCTCGCACTGCTAGTGAGCGCACGACTCCAGGGCCCACTTCCCGTGTGGAGCACAGGCGCACATCCATGGGTTTTAGCTAAGGCTTCTATTCCCGGTACCTTTCCTTTCCGAAAAGAAAGGGGGGGGGACTGCGTCCTATTCTGGACCTGCGTGTCCGCAATGGCCACCTTCAGAAGTACACGTTCAGAATGCATACACACAAAGTTCTCCTTACGTATATCAACGACTGCCTGCTCTGCTCCCCGTCTCGAGAGCAGGCAGCATGATACGTGAATATTCTTGTTGCCCACCTCACGACTCTGGGCTTCAAGATAAGTTTGGCAAAGAGCTCTCTGGTCCCAGCGCAATCTATAGAATACCTGGGCGTGAGGTTACATTCTGTTGCTTATCGGGCCGCCCTATCGGAGAGATGGGTTCTCTCATTCGCTCAGTGCCTTGCCCTGTTCCACAGGGTCACACGGTCAAGTTCAGGACCTGTTGGGTCTCATGGCTTCGACACTGTCGGTAGTCCAAATGCACAGTGGCGTTTTTTTTCTGTATGTCAAGGGAACCCTGTCTTCCCCCAAATAATTCCCATAAATCCAAATTAAAAATATATAGCTGTATAGTTCAGCTGGTCTAGAGATTGGGCCTACCGAGTTTCTTGCTGATTGCTCCAAAATCCTAGGAAGAGTAGCGGTTTAAGTGTTTTTTGTTTTGTTTTGTTTTTTAAATAGCAACATTTGAAATGGCAGAAAAGAAATGATGACAAATTTTGTCAGCGCTTAGTATCACCCCCACAGGTTGGCCTCGTGAAAACATAAAAAAGGGAAATGCTATGTTAAGTCTATGGAAAGGCGTCCCTTCTAGTTACATTTTTCATGGCTCGCAGGATATTGTGGTTATCTGTGATCAAAAACACCAAAATCGCCATTGTAGGGGCAACAGCCACCGGAAATGCATAGATGGTTCCTTTCTCCTCACTAACCTTCTCTTCCTCTGGGAGCATCATGCACAACGTGCAGGACAACTTGAAAAGCTCAGTGATTGTCATCTCTGGGTGCTGCTTCTTCAATTCAGCATATTTCTCCTGGTAGAACATCGAATTTGGAGGACAGGCTTTTTTGGGGAAGTTGGGGTGTATCTACAAAAGAACACAACAATCCACTGAAGCATACTGCATATAAGATATAACCCATTATTCATCATATTATGAGATATAACCCATTATTCATCATATTATAAGCTATAACCCATTATTCATCATATTATAAACTATAACCCATTATTCATCATATTATGAGCTATAACCCATTATTCATCATATTATAAGCTATAACCCATTATTCATCATATTATAAACTATAACCCATTATTCATCATATTATAAGCTATAACCCATTATTCATCATATTATAAGCTATAACCCATTATTCATCATATTATAAGCTATAATTCACGAGTTCTGTGAGAGTCCGCATCTTTCGCATCTACACGTGAAACATTTTGAGAGCAGAGCAAAAGTCACTATTTCACTACTAATTTTCACTATGTTAAATGTCTGCAAGCTGTGATGCTAATTTTCACTACTATATGCTCTACTACATTCACTAATACTAATGTTAGTGATCAGAACAGTAGTTGTTGCATGAAAAACTAGAAATGGCAGTCAAGAGAACACAGACCTCCGCCCCTGAATGCATTTCGTGGCTCTGTTTGTGTCAACATTGAATGGGTTCTAAATTGGCCCATGCTACACCCCTCCACTGAGTTTCATAAAAAGCGGTCTGATAGTTTTTGGATAAACCTAGTTCAAAAAATGAATGGCCGGCCCGGCCGTGTTTGGGCAGCTCGTGGACCCCCATATGATCCGAATCCATTCCAGAATTTAATGGGTTCTATGTTGCATCCCTCAGAGTGTCATGAAAATCGCTCTGGTACTTTTGCGTAATCCTGGTCCAAAAAATGAATGGCGGTGAATGGCCGGCCGTGGCTCGTGGACCGGCACCGTGATTCAGATCTGCTCCATTTTATCCAATTTAATGGGCTGGTGCGTCCACACGCCACCGAAAACATTACCTCTTGCCCAGCTGCCACTGGGGCAGAGGTAATCAGGGGGGGTGCCGGCATAATGGCAAATCACTGATTGTGTGCTCCAGCGTGCATCAGTACTTGTGAAGTAAAATAACCAAATGAGGCAAAGCTTTATGTTAAGAAAATTGGTTATCATAACACTACATAAAGCTTTTCTGTTCTGGCAGTCAGTTACCAACCTTTTTAGAGATTTCCATCCACTTCTTCTCACACATTTCTGCTGTGTAAGGATGAAAGGCCACCCTGTCCCAGCACAAAAGTGTTTGCCCCTTTGTATATATTTTCCTCTCTTCAGTTTTCCGTATGTTCTTAATCATACCAGACAACAGCTTCTGAAGATGCTCCTCAGTCCAACCTGTATCAAAAGAACAATGCCAGGGATTCAATACTGTCATCTTTTCACTGTCTCCCTGTCTCCAACCGGATTGAATTCAAAACCCTTCTCCTAGCTTTCAAATGCCCCAATGGTAATGCACCTCTCTGACTTAAAGTACCCCTCACTCCACTAAACCCTACCTGCAATTTTAGATCTGGAAACAGCCTGCTTCTCATACCCCAGGACTATCTGCTCTGTGGAAGATCAGGCCTTTTTCTCAGCTGCCCCCTGCCTTTGGAATGCCCTCCCTGACAATCTGAGGACACCAGACTCTAGGTTATTTTAAGACTGGTCTAAAGACCTACTCCCAGTATTTAGAAAAGCTTTTTGCATGTAATGTGTATATATATATTGTTTTATGTCTCTGTTCTTAATGACATTGTGATTGTTTCACAATGAAAAGTGCTTTATAAATAAAATGAATTATTATGTATTATTATTAATCTGACTATGAATTTGGCACTATAGGGATAACAATGTCACCCACCCATTCCTGAGCAGGTGCAAATGATCACAGAGACTGAGGCACCTCAGGATATTAGTCAAAATGTAGCTTTCTGCTCTTCCTATATATATATATATATATATATATATATAGGGTCACTGATGATGGGACTCCAGTGACTCCATCAGTGACTCCAGTTTGCTAGCTCCACAAATTGGATGCCAAAGTGGGAAGCTGTAGGCCTATTTGTGGGGCTAGAAGGAATACAGTCAGACCTTATAGTTACCTAGTTCTTCCGTACGTGTCTCCATTGCTTCTTCCCTCATAGTATCTCTGACAAGGTTTTTGCCAGGTTCACCTAGATGGTTTGGATTTGCCATCTAAAACTTTCACGAGAACAGTAGCTTGCTAGATGTGTTACACTACCTAGTAACGTTATCTACTTTGTAGTAGGCTAGCCTATAGCTACCGAAGTGAGAAAAACACAGCTTTCAAAAACGACAAGCTGCTTAAACGAGCAACACTTTGGTAAATGTATTCTAACTCCGGTAACTTTTCACCAGACATTCCCGTACTGTGTTCTTTTGGTAAAGCATTATTTTAATAGGCCTACTGACCACTCACCAGTATTTTGTATTTGCTGCACTGTGTATTTGCACTGTCCTGCACCCTGTCGTATGTCGTCTTCATCAGCGTATGCCATTACCCTAGTCAAATTCCTAGTACCAGGCTATGTGTAAACCATGCACATGCCAAAGAAACGATTTAAATCTGAAGGTATTCTAACAATATACGGCCTTGCCCGAAATTGGGAAAGGGGGTGTGGCCAATCCTTCTAGTTCCACCTTCGTCACTCCCCAAAGCCGCGTCTTTATCAGGCACTTGTAATGTGACACATCAGTTCCACCTGCTACACCAGGGAGAAAGACAGGCCCCGGAGGGAAGTGCCTCTCATCAAACTCACGACAATGGCTAACAAAACGACTCTGCTTTTCCGGGCGCTTGTTGAGATGTCTGAGATACACTCTTCTAAACTGACACGAGGACTTTCGACCAGGGCGAATATGAGGTGAGGCTATAGCCTACAGACATTGCATGCTTATGGAATGGGGGATATTTTGTACGTTAAGGGAATTAATCTGTACATCTATACCGCGGTTAACCCTACTAACACACGCAGGTTGCGCAAACGTTCGACATACGGCCGCTATAGGTGACGATTCGTCTGCGCCGCGTGCGGAAATTACGCGGCCATTTACGGAAACGCGAGATCTGCCGTTTAGTAGACGCTACGTAAGAACGACACGTCATTCCGAAGTTGCGGCCGCGTGCAAAGAACGCACGTGATCACGTGGGCAGGAACCTCCGTTATAAACTCACCTGGCTGACACTAGATTAACAGGTATTTATATGACTTGGTCTGCACGTCTTTTTCGCACGGTGCAAATATGGTCACTTACTGACCACTGGCTATATTTAGCATTTACCAGTACAAAAAGGAATTAATGCTATATGGGGATATAGCAGCAAGCATTATGATACAAACCAATATAAGACTGAACACCATTAACAGTTTAGAACATTTTATTACACAAAGTACATTACAAATTAAAAGTATACATATTTACAAGGATGAGGTTTACGGTCTGTCACATTACGCATAGCCAGAAAAGCAAAAAAAAGCATGTACAAGCTCTGGCTAGCAACCCATTATCTGACAATTGCAAAAGTTCTAAAAACAAAAATGAAACAGTGCGCATTCTGTGGCAGGCAGACCGGGAACAGACCGTTGTATCCCATAAAAAAAAGGTTAAAATTTACAAAAACTATTTACAAAAAAGGCATCCATCCTGGCAGGCTGGAAAGGCAGGTTTAGGGAGACGGGCTGGGGGTCACCCACATCTGAATCGAGGGTCTGGGCAGAAGAGGTCATCCTCATCTGAATACTCCACTGTGGTCAGGGCTGGAGCTGCGGTCAGGGGCTGGGCTGGGGAGGTCAGCTGGGCTGGAGCAGATGCCTAAGGACATAATGAAATGGCTGTAAAAGCAAGTCGCATACGTTCATTGGAAGCGTGCCATGTCACTGGATACGAGAAAATTAACTGCCTGACATCACATACCTTTTTGCATCGAGCAGGGGCATGTTTCAGCATCTCCTGCAGCTGGGCAGACACCTCCGTCACAGTGGTGCTTGGCTTACAGGCCATAACTGCACCTTTTAACCAAAAAGGGAATGGTTTCAATGCACATGGCATGAAGCAAAGACAATGTATTATTTTGCGAAAATATGAACAATCCCTTACGTAATATGACATTGTAGAGGGTCATATTCTTCAGAGGCTTCTTCCCCCTCTTCCCATGGACGCTGTAGACACACCACACTCTGTGTATGGCAATGGCTGACAGCACCCGCCGGACCACATCTGGCAGATCTTTGCCGCCAATGGAACTCAGATATCGTGTCTGCAAAACATAAAGACAATCATTTACTTTTACATTTCCTTAACACTTCTCTGCAAAAATAAGGAACAAAGTTCTGCCTTGAAGTTACTCACCATCTTCCTTTGATGATCCTTGTCCTTCAGCTGCTCCTCCAAGACCAGCAGCTCCTCCTCCGTTTTAGCAGGGTGCAGGTCATCCAGTACTGCTCCCCGATAGCTGTCTGCAGACTCGCCGGACAGTCTCTGCTCCAGCCTCATCATTGTCTGTGCCATCTCCCTCAGACTCTGCATGACGCTGGAGAACTGCTGACACATCATCCTCTGGAAGTCTGGATATTAAACACAGATGTGGCTATAAGTAATTGTACGGTCCCATAATGGATATTCAGCTCAAAGTATATCCCTACATGCAGCATGAAGTAGTTCACAAAATTCAGCATACCAGCATCTGCAGAGCTTGACGGCAACACTGCTGGAGCTGTTGGTCTCACAGGCGATGGCATCAGAGAACTACCTGAAAACCAGAGGATAAAGGGATGAGCAGGAAACTATGGTGCTGGCGGCGTAGTGATTCTGGCATAAGGGGAAGAATCAACTCGACATGAGACATGTCAGACCCTGACCTGGTCTGGTCGGGGTGCTAATCGCTGATGCATGCTGCTCGTGCCTGGACGTCTGAAGGGCTGAAGGGCCTGGGCTCACAGCGCCTTGGCTCAAAGGACCCGTGCAATGAACATCTACTGCCGAGTAGTGAGATGTGAGATGAGCGAATTAGTGAACTGAGTACATGAGTCTTCAGACAGTCCTGAGTTAACTGTAAGTGTGCAAATATGCATAGACATTTCACCAACACAAACATGCATGGATACCTGCATTGATAACTGGCAGAGCAGGCCTTCCGGCTCTGGCACCTGGCATAGCTGGTCTGGTCTGAGTTCTGCCGACCGGCTGCCTGGGCACTGGAACATATAGTAGAGGTAAATTAGCTCAGATTAGTCAACTCAAGTAGTACTCTTTTGGGACTGTTGAATGCACTTTATTATATTACCTTCGTCACTGGAGTCATAGCGTGTGTTGCGCTGTCTCTTCCTTGTTTCTTGGGAGTTAATCCATTGATGACTGCTGCTCAAACACCTTCGCCAAGGCACTGGCTACTTCATAATGCTCTGTGTGTTTCTCAGCAGAGACAGAGGTTGTCATGGCTCCTCTTGATGTGCTTGTGGAGGTAGATCTGGGAGGTATAGGAGAATGGGCACTCAGAGCAGGAGAACACCCAAGTCTTGCACAGCAATGAGAGAGACCATTAAAAAGGATTCTCACCTGTAGTACAAGTTCAAATATAGAGTGATTATACGTCATTGTAAATGAGAGCTTACTCTCAATTGATTCACGAGGTTAAATAAAGATTGAATGAATATGTAGCTAGTGGGGGGTTACAACCACACAACTGTGGAGAGAGAATGAGACACTTGGTTCCCTCCTCTACTGGTGTTCATGGCCATGGCCACACACCTGGAATACTCCAACCCTGATTTAAAGGCATAAAAGTGGGGAACACATTCTTGAGACGGTTCCTAAAACTGGAGGGGAAAAAAACGGGAAAATGATCTTCCCTCTCCTCATCACTCACTTCTGCATGGGGCTGAGCTCTACCCTGTCAGCAGTGGCAATACATGGGATAGCGGCTCAGCACACAGGAGAACTGCACAGAGAGGAAGGAGGAGAGAGAAAACCAACAACAAAAAAGGCAAGAAGGGTTAATAACTGAGCGAATCTTGCAAGTTTGCACTACAGGGAAGCAATTGCTCAATTTCCCTGATATTGTGGCGTCACTGGCGTCAGTGATGCGTCTTATGAATCTCACATGTCTACCGCTAACATTAACTCAATATCAATATTCCCATTTGTTTATCCCGTCTATGGAAACGTATGTGCATTTGTACTTACGTGTGCCTGCCTATATTGATGATCAGGTGTTTCTCCACCTAAGGGCTGGCCAGACAGAACCATCAGAGACCATTGGGCTGAGCTGAGGAGAGAGCGACATGTTAGAGTGTGTGTGTGCATATGTATATGGTGCTCTTCTGTTAATACTCATGAGGGCATTCAACTGAACAAGACTCACAAAGCCTGTGGTGCTGTCCCAGGACTGCCCCTGGCCACGCCTGTCCCCGTCTTAGCGCCTCTATTAGTAGTCCACATCATGAGTACCTATTATGCAAAATTTGGATTTGTATGCGAGTGAAAACGTAGTACACAATTCTTTACCCGTTTGACAGAATGAGCAACCATTTCAACAGTTAAGAGTAAAATGAAATCCACCAAGATGACTGCTGTAACCAAATGAGCCAAGATGGCTGCTATAACAAATCCTGCTAGCTAGCCTAGCTCCGTTGTTGGGGCTTCTAGTATTGTTAACGTTAACTTCGGAAAAATGAATGCCTAAAAACAAACACATACTAACGGTGTCGTGGGTTAATGCGAAATCAATGAGTAAGCTAATTATCGCATTTTATTCCAAGCGATGAAACAGTATGAACGTGCAGGAGCTCGCGCGAGCCTGCTAGACTCCACCATGCCCGAAAAAGGCTAATCACGTTAGCTGGCTAGCTAGTTAGCTAACATTGGAAAGAGAGCATCTGCATATAGATAATCATTACAAAAGGGTAGCTTGCACATAACGTTGGTGCTTTATCTGGGACGATACCAAAATACATAGTATGTATACATTGAAATTGAGATACTTACATGATCTGTGTTGTCGCGGAGACAAAGACAACGTGTCTTTCTCAATCGCTTCTGTTCAGAACGGACCGGAAGTTTAACCCGTTCTCGTTCTTCTTCTTCTTCGCTGGGTTTAGTGGCGGATGTGCATACCGCCACCTACTGGCACAGAGTGTGTAACTTGTTTGTCTAGTTCTTCGTGTCACCTAAGAAAGTAGCCCAATGCTTTGCATTCTACGTTCACTGCTCAGCGTTCATTGCTCACATTTAGGTTGCAAAATTAGGACTTTATTCATAGGCATATTTTTTATCATTATATTTATTAGGCCTAGACTGCAAATCTTTAGTGTTAATATTAACTGTAAATGAGAAATTACACACAAAGCAGACATGCAGGATTTCTCCTCATTATTACAATTCTGTAACTGTATGACTTCAAAATTGATTTTAAAACCTAAGTAATTTACAAATGTTCTGACCCACTGTGACACATTTCCAATAAAGTCAGATTGGGACTGTGATGTAACCACATTGTCACGTTATTTAATTACATCGTAGTTACGGATTTAAGCAGCAGTGGCGGCTACGTTCCCTTACAGTGTACTTGAGGACGGCTATTTTGGTTATTTTGCGACTGAAAAGGCAAGTGTCAGCTAGGTGTCAGCTAGGTCCGCTGCTGGTGACGTCGCAAAGTTACCACAATTACACCAATGTGTCCCGTCAGTTTTACGTACTGTGTTAGTAGGGAAGTCAGCATGATGTTTGTTGATATTCATTTGACATTCACGGTCAAACCCGAGGCTTTGGGGGTCAATTCGCGGCAAGTTGGCTACTGACTGTTTCTGATTGGAATTTTCCAGTACACCTTAAAAATGCCATAACGCCACACTAGACCAGGTCCAGATCAAAAACCACAGCATTTAGACCTGTCAAATCTGCACTAGATTAGCAAATATACTCCAGGGACTCATTAAAACACAGTTTCAGATTTGTGAAACCATCATCATCTTTGTGAAAACTGGAAAAATAGCGATTTCACTCTTTTTTCTCCATTAGGCCAGGTTCAGATCAAAAAACACATTACCTAGACCTGTCAAACCTGCACTAGATTATCAAGTAGATTCCAAGACGCAGTTTCAGATTTGTGGAACCTTTATCCTATTTGTGAATGTAGTATATATTTTTATCCTGTATTACATTAATCACATCTGTGTTACTCTCATGTAGTAATCATTTTATTAGAAGAATGAATAAACTTCACTTAAGTTGGAACTGTGTTGATTTAAGGAGTTTAACATGTGAGTTACAACCTTTGTCTCTGAGTCAGCATGATTATTTGTCTATAGCAAATTGTCACCTCTGAAGTGAGAAGCCTACAGTCCTGTAACATGAATCCAGGAAGGACCCAGGGAGCCCCCATGTCCCAAGAAGGGGGGCAAAGACCATTCAGAAGACTATAGTTGATCTTTTGTGACCATATATGTGTTAATGAACATTCCTTGTATGCAAATTTTGTCGTCATTTGATTCCTGGTTTGAAGCCAGTTTAAAAGCTGCCCCTCCATGTGACCCCCTCCATGTGACCCCTCCCCCGCCATCTAGCAACTTCTAGCGACTTCTGGGACAGCCAATAGCTACTTCCCTTACGGAAGAGTTGGCAACACTGTGTGAACCTTGTATTGACGAAGTTCGGACCCCATGTAGGCTAATAGGCATCCCAGATAGCAAGCGGATCTGGGCCATATATGGGCCGGAACTAAGCCACAAGGGCCAGATCTGGCCTGTATATGGCCCAGATCCGCTTGTTATCTGGGATGCTCAAGAAATTGTCGATTCGACCGTTCTTGCCTCCTTGAAGTTATGTTCCATACGAAGATTATGCATTTGAAATACACTGCATGAATACCTACTTTTCTCTGGTTTTGTGGTTTTTGATCTGGACCTGGTCTAATGTGGTCTAGATGGGGAAAAAAGTGAAATCGCACTTTTTCAAGTTTTCACAAATAGGATAAAGGTTTCACAAATCTGAAACTGTGTTTTAAAATTCCAATCAGAAACTGTGAGTCCGTAGCCAACTTCATCGTGCCGCAAACCGGAACCCAAATTCGGCCTCGTGAATGACCGTGAATGGCACGAATATCAAACATGCTATCTTTACCGCGGTACATCAGTTACTGTTAAGCGATACCCCCCCCCCAAAAAAAAAGTCTAAACGCACATACTTACTCGTCTATAGCCTTCAAATAAATATCTTACATTATTGCATGTATGTTTGCAATCATTGTAGCGACTTTATTATTTGGGTGGGCTGTGAAGTGCGGTCGGTGGAATGTGAGTCACGAGACTGTGGGAATCCCCGGGTGACGAAACCATTACTTTCGATAGAGGCTGCCCTGCACTACCCATTTTTTTCTTGAAAAAGTAAAATATCAGTTTAATTTGTCCAGAAAAAGCTTAATGTCAAGCCCTGATGTTTCTAACAGCAACACACCGGCCTATTTTGAATAATGCACCAGTAGGCTTATGACAGTTCGTCTGAAGGCAGCACCCGACTGTGTTTAGAGACTCTTGAGATTTCCAGCAGCCGAACGGAAATCCTAGATGAGCCTGTTGTTCTTCCTCCTAGACCTCCCAGAAACCTGGTCTCCTGTGGGGTTCTGGGAACGCGGCACGCCACCCTGCCCCTGCCCTCCGCCTGCCCCCCGGACACACCCACCCGCAGCTTCATCAACCTGGTGGTCCCCACCGCCGCCCGCAGAATGGACTACTCCGAATGCCGGACGCTAGGGTGAGTCACACACACACACACATGCGTGCACAAACACACACACATAACCGCTGTACTCTCCTGTGGGTTGTGTTCAACAGTTCGACCCATGTTAAGGGCTTGCCCGGGGTGGGATTCGAACCCATGTTGGCGAGCTCTTCCACTTGTGAGGCGGACACGCTCTTTTGAGGAGTGCCTGTCACAGTGAGAAGACCTGTGGTATGACTGTGAGGTTTTCCAAGTACATAGAATGAAATCGTAATATAATACTTTGGCGATTGCGTGAAAACATTCCACACATAAAACTAGTGGCCCGGAGTCATAGCATCAGTTTGATGACTGACTTTTTGGGTCCCGATCCAGGTATACTCCAGAGCAGATGTACAACGTGGTGGCCAGTGTGGACCAGTACCAGCATTTCGTCCCCTGGTGTAAGAAGTCTTGCATTATGAAGGGAAGGAACGGGGATGTCCGGGCGAAGCTGGAGATCGGGTTCCCTCCCGTTGTGGAGCGCTACACCTCTGAGCTCACAACGGTCCCCAACCACCAAGTCAGGGTGAGTCCATCTACACCGCTCTAGAAACTAAAGAAACTCTAGAAACTAAAAGGCAAAAGAGCTTATTATTAATAATAATAATAATAATGATGATGATGATTATTATTACTATTGTTGCTGGTATTATTATTATTATTATTATTATTTATTATTTATTTTATTATTATTATTATTATAGTAATAATAATAATAATACGCACAACCTTAGTAGGCCAGGTGCTGTATCTTAGAGTACATTATTTTTTTTGTATCTGTATTTAGATTGATGTATATAGGCTATTCATATGCCATTGTGATGTGTTTATATATTTGCAGCCTCTAACTGCACCTTTTAGCCTAATTGACTGGCAGATGATGTCAAATGTGATGTCACAGGCTCTCAGCCTATATATACCTGCTACCTGTCATTTGAAACTTTGAAGTTGCTTGATGAAGACCTACGGGTCGAAACGTTGCATTTTTTCAATTAAGTGAACCAGGAGATACCAGTGTGCGGATCTCTCCTCTCTCCAAACAGTTCTAGAAAGTAGCAGTCGTTGTGTTTTTACCTGAGACCGGTTGATGGCACATCAAAGAACAGCCCATGTTAATCCCTTGCTTACCGTACAGCCTCTACATCTGGACTTCCCAGTAAAGGGATGAAGGTTGAGCAAAATAAACGATTAGGGATGTGGTTAAGTTCAGGACGTACAAAAAAGACTGCAACTGATGCGTTTAGATGGCCATCTGCCTACCAGTCTGTCAAAACCTCATGTTCCCCTCAGTGGAAGACGGGAGTCGATGACATGCAAGGACGCTTCTCCTCGTTTAATGTTTTGAGCTCTCGTGGCGAATGAAGCCTGAACATGACTGAACATGTTGAGTGTCAGAAACTAGTCCAGACACAGTCACGTGGACAGACATGGCCACGGCGCCCCAAACCAGCCGTGAACAACCCACTAGTCCCGCGCCATTTCTGCCAGACCGCTGAATCGGCATCCCCACCTTTACAGAGGCGTCCACTGCCTCCCGAGTCTGGACACTCTTGGTGCTGTCAGTTCTGGGGACAGGACGATGATGATGAGTGTCCACGTGTTGTTACAGGCCGTGTGTACAGACGCGTCCATCTTCAATCATCTAGAGACGTTATGGAGGTTTGCTCCCGGACCCAAAGACCAACCAGCATCTTGCAAGGTGGAGTTCTACGTGAGTACCACACAAGAATCATTTCAAACCTCTCTCAATCTCTTCGTAAGTCAGCGAAGTTAGAATGTCGCCCACTGTAGCTTATGGGTGTAGCTAATGCTTATAAATGACACAAACATTGAGCGGCAGTACCCTTCTTCAGTGATGTAGATGATTACTGAAGCTTTAGTCTTGAGATCAAACAGCATGCCAGTGGAATGGCTACGTTGTGTTCTTGTACGGAAGAGCATTAGGGCCAACAACTGAGTTTATTTATTTTTTTTAAGTTTAAAGTCAGAATTTCTGAGAAAAAAGTCAGAAACAACTTCTGAGAAAAAAGTCTGAATTTCTGACTTTAAACTCAGAAGCTTAAAAAAAAAAAAAAAAATCTCTGCTGTTGGCCCTAATGCTCTTCCGTAGTTCTTGTACGCTTCTGAAAGAATTAATAGATGAAGGGCAGTGTCCTGTAAAGCCAATTAGGTTCTATATATAAACCCAGCTGTCTGATCGGGATCATCCTGGCATCCTGAACCGGCGGTCTTGCCAGTTACCACTAGGAACTGCTAGCTGGGAGTTTGAGACGTTTATGGACCAGGTCAGCTGCAAGGAACATGAGGCCGGGGATTAAGACTGCAGTCCGCTGTAGCATGGGAATAGAGATTGAAAAAGAGGTCTGTGTCTCAAAAGGGACCCTGCCTAAATAAAGGTGAAGATTAGAGGAGCCTAAGAAGTAGTTGGTAGTTTAGTTTTGAATAAACTGTGTAGAGTGATGGTAGAAGGCATTAAAAGTGAACCACCTCAGTCACCCACCAGGCCATAAATGCGTTTCGCTGACCTGGGTGGAACCTTTGTGAATCCATGTTCTCTGGGGGGCAGGTTTATAGGAACGGACACATAACTGTATCTCTCTTTCTCTCTCCAGGTGTCATTTGAGTTCAAATCCCTCCTGCACACTCAGCTTGCGACCATGTTCTTCGACGAGGTCGTTAAGAAGATGGTGAACGCCTTTGAGAGACGGGCAGCCGCTCTGTACGGCTGCACTACAGTACCTCCCCACCGGGGGTGCCAGTGAGGTCAGCGTGAGAACCCCACCCCTGACCCCACAATCACCTCTCCACCACACAGACTGAGGGAAAAGATGACGCCTTGCTTCCCAAACAACATCACAACCCAACTACCCCGATGTACGCGCGCACACACACACACACACACACACACACACAGATTTCAACATGGTTATGTCTTATGCAGGAGACTGGGATTCCTCCTTGCTTCTGTTCTTCAAGAATATATTTACTTAAGTTATATACACAAAAAACATTATTTATTCATCACATACATCTTTAATTTATTTACTTGAATGTACAGGCATTTTTATTTTTGGGATAAAAGTGAATGTGTTGCGTCAAATGTTAATCTTGAAAGGGACTGTTTTTTTTATTAAAGTTCTTGACTGAGGCGTGAATGACCAAGTGACTTGTTGATGATTATTTTCTTAATATACTTGGATTAAGAATAAGAGCACGCGAGTGGTCGATTCAGCTGGTTAAAACAAAGACGAGAGCTTTATTCTTCAATACGTTTGCAAGCGGTCTCTCACAACAGGAAGTCAATTCAAGTCAGAGAGCCCCGTCCAAGAGAGGCGGAGCCTTTTTAAGGGGACAGTGTCGTGACATGAGGTTTGACCAGCTGCTCTGGCCGAACAGATGGCCGTGAGAACTAAGTTAGCTTCTCCTTTCCACAAACATTGTAAAACAATAAAACAGAGAAAACAGGAACCTAACAGGAACCTAAATAGAGTTAAGATAACAGAAAACCTATCTTGGCGTGAACACATGGGTGATGAGTTGAAATTCTTTAACAATTCCCCAATCTTGTGGGTAAAACATCCACAACAATAATAATATAAATGAAAGAATCAACCATGTGGAATCAAATTATAAAATATCATCATAAGCAAGGTAAAAAGATAACATGATACTAATCTAATACAGATTTCATATATTCATGAGTGGAAAAAAAAACCTCTTTCTTTTGAGAGGAAAAAAAACTTAACTTCAAGTTTCAAAACAATTCAAAATCCTTATTTCCAATGGCACAGACTTGACTAAGTTCTTGAGTTGAATGAAGGTCTAATTCAACTTCTCCTTTGAACATTAATGCAGTAATGGGCATATCTGTAACAGTATTCAAACACTTTCCAATACACTTAAGAACAATGCCAATAATAATAATAATCAAAATAATAATCATAAAAATGATACCTAGAGATCTGAGAATATTTCCAGAACTTGAAAAAGCATTATCGAAAATTCCCCAAGCATTAAACCCATGGACAGTCTTTAAGATCTGAATACCTTTCATGTTTGATTCATGGAACTCTGTTAATGTGGCATTTGGATCTGAGATGAACGAACAACATTCTGACCCTACAATCGCGCATGTTCCTCCTTTACTAGCAAGAATTATATCTAAGGCAAATCTATTTTGTAGCACAACTTTCTTCATTTCATTCACCTCCTTAGCTAAGGCTGAAATTACTCTGTCCGATGCATTCAAGTGATCCGCCAAGACAGCGGAGAGAGTCATGAGTTCAGTTTGGGTGTTATACATGCCATAGTTAGGGAAAAATACACCAAAAATAAACTGAAAGGGCGATATAGCACGACGATGTCTATAATTTGATTGATGATGAATTACCTGCATTTCAGCGTGATCCACCTTCCTAATCATGGGAATTAAATGAGCAAGATAGCATCTTCCTACACTGTTGCTATTTAGGTTTGAATAAGCTGTATCGCCACAGACTAAAAATACACCTTTTGGAAGGCCTATCGCTGAACCTGGATATAAGAATTTGTAGATAGGAGCAACGCAGGAGCTAGTGCCTAGATCATTAATTTGTGTCCTAACTTGTGTGTTGTATCTGAAAAGATCAATACAGGCTGTAACCTGTTGAAGAGGTACTACTTTGAATTGGTCGACTTGATTTTGATGTTCCATTTCTTGAGGATGCAATTTTGTTTGTGCTTTAATGATGCAATCGATAATTTGACATTTTAATCCAGAAATGGTAATTGAATTTCGCCAATTAACTGTAGTAGATACAGCTGTGCAAGCTAACCTAGTACTCGGTGCATGATTGTCTATTTGGACTAATATAACTTGAATATTGTGAACCAATCCCTGTCCAGCTATTTCAGAAAAGTGTGTAACCTTGAACAGAATAAGGCGGGAGAAATTAGAAGGTCTATGATTCTCATTAACCTCTAGTGTTAATTTGCTTAGAATAACCTCTTCAATCCCTGTATAGGAGTTACCTAGTCTATCTAATCCTACATGAAAATGACAAGCAGAGGATTGTCCAGGAGCAGAGAAAACATGAGTAGCTAAACCCTGCCAGTCATAGTGTGACCATTCTGCTTGGGTTAAAGGAATTGGATAGAATATGGGTGCAGAAGTACTAAGAGGTACATTTTGACAAATCCAACAGTTAGCGTAGTTCATTCTATGTGCAAAGTCTCTGACTATACTAATAGCTTCATTAGGATGCTTCTTTTCCTGTCCAATTGACTTAGCTGATTTGGTTAGGTGCATAGAGCAGTTAAACACAGTACCTTGAGGATAATCTGGAACAGATCTACAAATGTCAACTCCATAATTCTTTGTTCTTGATACTCGCATAACATCTTTAGTTAAAACACACCAATAAGGAGAGTCTTTCTCTACATTAACTTCAGTCACAGTTACAACAGTAGAACCTGGGAATCGTTTGTTACTTTCAAATCTCACATAAGCAGTATGCAGCATCTTCCATCCATCTTCGTTTATCGTATAGACCCAACAGTCAAGTGGAGTGCAACGCTCAACGGGACAAACGAATACTGGAGTGTGTTCTTGTCTTTTCCTTCGTTCAATGGTTTCAGTTTCAGGAGAGAACTGGTCCGAGTTCTCTTTCAAGGGGGGTGCGAGTAGGTGTGTGAGGGGGAGTGTGGTTGGATTATGATTGGGCGTTGCTGGGGCAGTGGTCAAAGTTGTCATCATGACAGCAATGAGGAAAAGATAGGGTGTGTTATCCTTGGTCTGATTCCTCAGATGAGGAGACCAGAGAGTGAGCTTTCGCCCTGGTGGTGACACCGGGTAATGCATCTTGGTTGTTGGAATCTTTTGGCCGGCTGGCCTCGTCTTGGTTTGGAACCAGCCTGCAGTGGGTGGCGTGTACCCAAGACGTCCTCTCAGCTACTTTGATGGCCGTCTGGGTTGTCAGCAAGATCTGGTACGGGCCCAGCCAACGAGCACTATTCCACGCCTTCCGTTTCAGGTCCCGGATCACCACCCATTGGCCTGGCTGGAGGTGATGCAAGAAACCCTCTCTGGCATCCGGGATAGTCGCCTTCACTCTATTGAAGAGATCTTTTAGTATGTTGTTGAGTGCCAGACAATACTGTACCATGTCTTGTTCACAGGACATCAGAGTCAGCTTGTTCTGGGGAAAAGGTTTGTTAAACATTCTCATAGGTCTACCAGAAATGATTTCATAGGGGGAGAGCCCCGTAGTTTGGTGGGGACGGCCCCTCATGAACATCAAAGCTAAAGGTAAAATTTTCATCCATGACAGATTTGTTTCTGCCATCAGTTTGGTGAGCTTAACCTTCAATGTCTGGTTAGCTCTTTCTACAATCCCGGCTGATGCAGCATGGTAACTGCAGTGCGTTCGGAGGTCAATTTGCAAACTCTTACAAATCTCATTAATCACATTATTCACAAAATGGCTTCCTCTATCAGAGGAAAGTTTCAAAGGCAATCCCCATCTGGGGATTATCTCTCGGAGGAGACTCCTGGCCACAGCGATTGCTGAGGCATGCCTGCAAGGGAAAACTTCAGTCCACTTGGAAAAAACATCAGTTAAGACAAGGCAATATTTATACCCTTCGCATGGTGTAAGTTCAATAAAATCCATCATCACATGTTCCCACGGAGACTCTGGTCTCGGGTGAGCTGACATTTTCATTTTGATACCTTTCCCAATGTTGTTTTGCATACAGATGATGCATTTGGCACAACTCTGCTCTGCAAACACAGTGAACCCTGGCGCATACCAATACCTGTGCACATCATCCACAACTCCTAATTTTGAAATATGATCAGGACCATGCGCTAGTTTGAACGCATACTGGAAACAAGAACGAGGTAAGACTGGTTTGTTATTAGGTCCTAGCCATAACCTGCTTTCATCATTGAATGTGCATTTGGTTTTCCACTTCTTCTTCTCATCAGGAGGAGCAGATTCCTGTAGGTCGGCAATGTCGTTCAGAGACATGGGAGGAGAGACCTGTGAATCCACAGATGAGAGAGAGAGCATAGACAACACAGGAGCGCAAGAGGAGAGTGCCGCCGCTTTAGCAGCTGAGTCAGCAGCCGTATTACCTATGGACACAGGATCCGAGGTTCTAGCATGAGCTTTACATTTGCATACTGCTAAACTGGATGGCAACAACATTGCTTGCAATAAATGGTTAATCAAAGTATTATGAGCAATGGGTTTACCACTTGAGGTAAGGAACCCACGATTCCTCCATAGCATCGCAAAATCATGGACTGTGCTAAACGCATATGCACTGTCTGTGTGGATAGTAGCAGACTTACCCTTGGCTAAAATACATGCCCTGGTGAGCGCAAATAATTCAGCAGCCTGTGCAGAAAGATGGTTAGGAAGTCTGGCTGATTCCAGCACTGTATCAGCAGTGGTAACCGCATAGGCAACAACCGGCTCACCAGCTTGTGATCGCTGGGCAGAACCATCCACAAAGAGTTCAAAATCAGGGTTAGACAAAGGAACATCAGTGAGGTCAGGGCGTGGCTTACTGACTAAGTCAATAACAGCCACACAATCATGTGGATCTCCGTCATCTGGTGTTGGCAACAGTGTCGCTGGATTCAGGACAGTACATCTCTGGAGAGTAACATTAGACATGGTTAGTAACACATTCTGATAGTGTAACAGTCTCGCTGGATGCAGGTGTGAGGTCTTTGCCTGTAAAAGTAAAGCAGAAACAGCATGTGGAACATTCACGATTAGTGGTCGCATGGCTACCACGTCGACACATCCCAATACTGCTTCAGTGGCCGCCGCCACTGATCTTAGACATGGGATTAACCCTCTAACTACACTATCAAGCCTTTTAGAGTAGTATGCAACCGGTCTGTACCGGTCCCCATGCTTTTGGGTTAAAACGGCGGACATATAACCATCCTTTTCATTTGTGAAAAGGTGGAAAGGCTTTTCATAGTCAGGGAGACCTAAACAAGGGGCTGTAGACAGCCTCTGTTTAAGGGCCGTTAGAGTCAGTCGTGCTTCGTCAGTCCAGGTGATTCGGTCAGAGGGAGAAAGGTTGCGTCCGTGGGCCAGATCGGACAAGGGTTGTGTGAGCTCAGCGAAATCCGGGACCCAGGCCCGGCAATAGTTTGCAGTTCCTAACAGAGACATCATTTGTTTTTTGGTTGTAGGCATGGGCAGAGCAAGGATAGCCTCCACACGGCTGCTACCTAAAGATTTTCCATTTTTAGAAATAACGTGACCTAGGTATGTAACCTGTTCACGCACCAGCTGGATTTTGTGTTTGGAAACCTTATGGCCATTCTCTGCTAAATAAAACAACAATGCGTTTGTGTCTTTGACACATGACTCCTTGTCTGAGCTAGCAACAAGCAAATCATCCATATACTGGACAATGATGCTATTCTGTGGTGGAATAAACCCTTCTAAGCTGCGCGCGAGCTCTGCATTGTAGATAGAAGGACTATCAACAAATCCTTGAGGCATAACATTCCACACATATGTTTTGTTCTTGAACTGGAAAGCAAACCAATGTCTGCTATCAGGGTGTACAGGTACAGAAAAAAATGCATTACTGAGATCAATAACACTAAAGAAAGTAGCTGATGAAGGAATGGAGGCAAGGAGGGTTACCGGATTAGGACAAAGAGGAGTCCTAGCAATGACAGCTTCATTAACACAACGCAAATCTTGAACAAAACGCCATTCTCCTGAGGCTTTGCGCACAGGGAGGATTGGAGAATTGACAGGAGAGCTGTCAACCTCAGAAATGGCTCCACGCTCTAACAAAGATGCATGTACCTCTGCAATACCTTCTATAGCCTCTAGAGGGAGCGGGTACTGAGCGCGCTTTGGTCGGAATGAACTTTTAGGGGTAACCACAACAGGATTCACGTTTCGAATTTTCCCTATATCAAATTTGTCCTTTGCCCATAATGAATTTGGAAGTCCTTGTAACACAGATAAATCTTCAGATAAGTCATCAGATTGTGTCTGGAAGAAACATGATCCTTGGATTCCCCTAGTGACTGGAATAGCCCAGGTGTAAGGAAATGCTCTTACCCCCGTCTTGGCGGAATACCTCATTTGATGAGGATTTCCGACCCAGTCCGTTATTGTCATTATGTCCATCAGCCACGCATCAGCATCCCTCCTATTAACAAACTCAGAAACAGCAAGAGACACATGAGGCACAGAATGACCATCATACAGCTGTTTCTGTGTACCGTTAAGGTCGACAGAAAGAACTGCATGATCCGGTCCAACATACAACACATTACACATCAATGTCTCATCCACTTGAGGCAACATCCAAGTGTCCTCAAACCCATGGTCTTGGCTTAAAAAAGATGTTGATGCGGTACAGAGCAAGTTATCATGAGGGCTGAGCGGAGCATCGTAGCTATAACATGTCCGTACTTTTGAAAACAACTTTTCCAAATGTTGTGATGTATGAGTGTTACAATCAACATACCAATTATAAGACCAATCGGTAGGCGCGTCGTTGTACATGGTTGTCACCTCCGGAGGTGTCATTGTTGATGATCTGAGTATGGTGACACCTTCTGAGGAGCAGGTCATCTGGAAACCTAGCTTACATAACAAGTCTCGCCCACAAAGATTCACTGGACAACATTCACTCAAAATGAACTGGTGTGTTAGCTGACAATCATCTACTTCCACTTTCAATGGAACAGTCACTCTTTCATTTTTCACAATGCCTGCAGCACCAACAGTTTTAGCCAGCTCCTCAGTCACTTGAGGACGCTGTGTCACGCTAGCAGTACTAATTACAGAAGAATGAGCACCTGTGTCAGCCAAAAAAAACAATCTTTCCCCATTAACAGTCATAGTTACAGTTGGATTATCAGATGGTTTGGTATGCAGATTAAGGTATTGATGAATATGAATGATTCTCTCCTCGTGTACACACTCACTTTCCCTAGCTTTCCCTACCTGTCCTACATCTAGTCAGAAACCATTTCCCTGCGGAGAACTGACAGAGACTCCCGGAGGGGGTGCAGATCCCCATTGGTTAGGAGAAGACTTTTGCTGTTTAGCGTATTCTCTAATTCTCTAATAGAATTAATTTCTTAACATAAACAGCTTTAGCAGTGACAGAGTTCTTCCTAGCCTCCCTTTTGTTGCGGGCAGTTTCAGCTCTATCAATTGAGTCATTTGCAGCTGTCTCCCAAGCAAGAAAGTGAGACCAGTTAATGGCATTCTCTGACTTCCTACCTAGCTTAGTTAATTGAAACTCCTTAAGCTGTCTCTTAACTTTCCCTAGCAACTTAACAGACAGTGTACCAGAGTCAGGAAAATCACTATTTTTAGCCCATAAAGTAATTTGCTCACACACACTCGGATCATACTTTAATGCCACTATCTTGGCAGCCCCCATTAAAGGTTCCCGTTTTGGTGCACTAGCAGTACTTCCCATTTTACAAATACAAACAAATATCAAAATTACAGTAAAAAAAACAATAACTGCTGTGTTGAGAGGGTTTTTTTTTTTTTTTTTTTTTTTTTTCCTGTTACTTTTTTTTTTTTTTCCCAAAATGGCAGACTTCAGAAACCAAAATGGTGGATCCTCAAAATGGTTGAGGAAAAACAGGACCTCTCTCTTTTTTTTTTTTCACAAGCAGCAAAACAGGAAGTCAATCCAGTGTGCACAAAGGTAGCTAAGCACGTGGGCTAATCAACATGTGGAACCACCCACGTGGACGAATTAGCTAGCACAGAGAAGCTAATCAGTGAACCAATAGCACAAAAACCAAAGCTAACAGAAATACAAGATACGTAGCTTGGAGCAGAATTAAAAGAACAAAGGATGAGCACAAGAGTGCCGTAGAAATACCAAAATAACCCCAACACTGAACACAAAACAAAGCCAGCACAACAGACAGTTAAATGCAAAACCAAACCGTAGCATGTACAGAAGTTTAACACTAAACAAAAACCCAGGATCTGAAATCCCAAGACAAGACAAACAAAATGAAACAACTTAGCTCACTTAGCAAAATCACCCGGGGCGTCAAATAACCTCTCGAACTATCACAGCCATCCCCGTTGTTGTGCCCTCACAACCGGAGTAAATAAAAAAAAAAACCACGTTGAGTCGCGCAACCCCACGACACAGAACCAGGCTTATTCGAGGTAACAGAAACACCTGAAAACCTGCCGGTTTTCGTAAACAGTCATGCGGCCAACAGCCTACGTAACCTCCTTGTATAATGCAGAACAAAACAAATGTAGTGCAGAACACAGAATCACATAACCGGTGCGAATAAAACTATGGTCAATGTCTCCAGCTGAAAAACACAATCGTACCACTATGATTTAGATTCTCAACGTACCAGTCCCTTTAGCGAGCTGCAGAGGCGAAGGGCATCAAGAAAACCAGCCGGCAGACTTACGCCAACTGCTCGAAGTTTGAGTCCACAAGATCAAACTTGCCGCGGGTCCACGCTTCGCCTCCGGAGCACGCGAAAAAAACTGAGTTGTCCCAGAAAACCGCAATTCAACCGCAATTCGGCCTACAGACACGTCGCCATATTGTTGATGATTATTTTCTTAATATACTTGGATTAAGAATAAGAGCACGCGAGTGGTCGATTCAGCTGGTTAAAACAAAGACGAGAGCTTTATTCTTCAATACGTTTGCAAGCGGTCTCTCACAACAGGAAGTCAATTCAAGTCAGAGAGCCCCGTCCAAGAGAGGCGGAGCCTTTTTAAGGGGACAGTGTCGTGACATGAGGTTTGACCAGCTGCTCTGGCCGAACAGATGGCCGTGAGAACTAAGTTAGCTTCTCCTTTCCACAAACATTGTAAAACAATAAAACAGAGAAAACAGGAACCTAACAGGAACCTAAATAGAGTTAAGATAACAGAAAACCTATCTTGGCGTGAACACATGGGTGATGAGTTGAAATTCTTTAACAGACTCTGCAATGTTCACAGCATTTCAGAGGGTAGCTTTTTCTTGTCCTAAACTAATAGTTATTTTAGTGTCAATGGAAATTAAAAAGCTTATTTTTGTTAAACCAGTGTCTTGTATTCATTTCTTTATTTTGCATATATTTTATCTTCAGCCCTGGCTGGTTTTTAACTAGACAGGACAAACATTTGGGATTCTGTGTGGAGTTTAAACATCCCTGGTGAGGCCAAGGCCAAGACACAGAATGTTCCTGGCACATAGTTCCGGGGTTTACACTTCTCAGCCTGTAGGTGACTCCCCTGTTTAATACACCAGTTTAGGAGTGTGTGTCAACCCCTTGTCCTTTTATAGTCATGCTGGTCTTCACTCAGCTGGCTATTAGGTAGGGAAGGTATAGGGAAGTCTTTTTGTTTGGGTCAGGTAGGTAAGCTAGGTAGGTTTAGGTAGGGATGTTTTCTTTTTATTTGACACCGCTCTTAGTTCCCTCTGCTCCCTGTGGTCTATTTTGGCTTTGTTAAATAAATACCCATTTTTGTTATTCCTTAAACTGGTCTCCTCCTCCACTTTGTGCCCACTCCAACTCCACTGGTACACCACGCCCTCCAGGGGGCGTAATAGTAATCTACAACAGGACCATGGGACATTTCATCCTCCTTCAGCAAGCTTACTATAACTGAATATTTTGTGTACAGGCTGTAGGAGAGGAGAGAGGACACAGCCCTGGAGAGAGCCAGGTAAAATTGTAGTCCAGATAAATGTCCATTCACTCTCACTCTCTGAGATCTGTTGGTGAGGAAGTCCAAAGATCCAGCCAACAATATTAGTGTAGCATATGTATAAAATGTGTTATGCATTTCACCAGAGAGCTTACTAAGTAAGTGTGAGTAGTTTTTGGGAGCTTTATTCATTTGTTTATCAAGCGTTTATTTTGTACTTTTTGATGTCATCAATATCGCGTGCAAGATTCCTCCTCAGTTTGCTGACAGCTCGTCAAATCGAAATGCAAAAGTTCATAAAAGTTAAAAGGGTTTGTGAATACTGGAATTCATAAGATAACGGTTTTATAGAGCTCCCAAAGTGCCATCGTCATTTTATTTCTTATGTGAATGGAGTAATTTGTCGAATACAGCAAGCCATTCTCCCGCTCATTCGCCCTTTCTTTGAGGTCTGTGAATGACCAGCCAGACTCACAGTATAACAGCTGTATTCTTTTCTTATTCTATTCAGGTATTTATTGCAACCTTCTTCTTTGTGTAGCGTACATTTTGTTTTCATGTTCATTCTGTGTTTTGGCTTTTCGGTCCATGAAAAGTGTTTTGCTGGTGACTGATTAGATAGGCTACTTTGGATTGACAGGTGATGTAGCTATATTTTATATTGATGCATTTTAGAATGTTTTTTTGTTAGTTAATTACTGTATATTAGAACATGGAAATCTCAGTTTGCTCAGAGCGTTCTGAGGAGGAGTCTGTGAATGACCAGCTAGACTCAGTATAATGGCTGTATTATTTTCTTATTCTATTCAGAATAAATCAACTGTCATCCAGCAAGCAGAGGTAAATGATAAATGGACTGCACTTATGTAGCGCTTTTATCCAAAGCACTTTACAATGAAGGCCTCTCATTCACCAATTCACACACACATTCACACACCAATGGCGGCAGCTGCCATGCAAGGTGCCAGCCTGCTCATTTGGAGCAATTTGGGGTTCAGTGTCTTGCCCAAGGACACTTCGACATGTCGTCAGGAGGAGCTGGGATTCGAACCGTCGACCCTACGATCATTGGACGACCCGCTCTACCTCCTGAGCTACAGTCTCAGAGGTCCGGTCTGTCTTTTAATACACAACGCAGAACTACATGAACACAAGACCAGACCGGTCACATTAGCATCCACATCAAAACATTCAAACCTCTGCACCAGTAGGTGAGGCTGGATGGTTTTAGAAGCTGATGATAAGTCCACAAACAACAGTCTGGTATGGTGCATACTACCCTATATAATACTACTGCATATAATGTCGGGTTATATGCAGTATAACACGGATTTGTGGGAATAATGACAGGCAGCACACACATATTTCTGTTTAAAACAAGCGCCTAGCAGAGATATAATATATACTGTAACATATATTTGAATTAGCCTTGTAAATGTATTGTCTGCATTAATTTATATGTATTGTAAATATAGTAAATCAGCCCAGATAACTGCAGAATGGCGGCCTAGCTATGCAATGTCAAGTGGTTAGATAAGTGAATTCTTGCATACAGAGTGCAAGAACGCTTTGCATTTCCCTTTGTTAGGGTTGTTCTTCAAAAGTTTGAAATGCTGCCACACTTTGGGCTTGTTTTCTGAGACATGGTTATAGCCAGCCTAGTTTACCAACCACTGCACCTCCGTTTTCCCCATCTCTGATTAGTTAACCACCAGCACCAGCACATTATTTTTTGGGGAAAATATATTTATTCCCCTTATTTATAATTCCTCAGTGAGATGTTGTCCCTGTGCATTTTCTAAGCTTCTATTATATCCTGTTTAAAATAGAAAAAAAGACTGCTCGATGACTCTGTCAACTGACTGGTCTCCAACAGATGATTCAACTTTCAGGGGGCAAGCCTAATGCTGGATGTAAAATCCTATAGTGTGCACCCAGCATAAGCTACACATTCCCAGATTTTTTTTTGGCTCTCCTCTCTCATTCTCCTGCTCCCTCTCCTGAGCACCCAATAGTAATCCTGCTGTGATGGATCTGGGCCGCACCGGGGCCCTGAAATGACTATCATTTGTTCAAAGAAAATGGGTTTGGATGCCGGCGTTTTCTGAAGGGGATACTGAATAAATTGAAATGGTTTCGATAGAGGAGCATCGTGGCTGGAGTCTTTGATATGTGGCACCCGGCTCTGTTTTTATCTGGCACAGAAAGAGTGATGCGGGGGGGGGGGGTTGGGGGCGGCCGCGGGGTTAAGGCGGGTTTGGGGTGCTGGCGCGCGGAGGGGGCTCTCCTGGCCCAGGAGGACTGCAGGTTTCGGCCCCTCTCCTCTGAAAGGTTAATCCTCTCGCACCACTTCAAACCCGCCCGCCCTATCAGCTCCATCTGCCAATTAAGTGGAGGGGCCTGGGGCTTTTGTCTGAGGCTTTGTCTGAGCCCTCTCGCCCGGCAAAAATGTTTAGTAAGAGAAATGGCATCTGCCCCACGGAGAGCAGCGCCTACATCCACTCTCACAGGTCACGCACACACGGCCACAACACCGATGGGGGAGACGGGAATGTAAAGTGGATTCCATGAGCCGCGGGATGAAAAGCAGCAATCTTGTCTGATCTAATTAAAAACAAGAGCACAGAGGGCTGGCGCACTCACCCACCATCTAGCTGTTTGTGTCGGCATGTCCTAAGAGTGGAATTTGCATAAGAACATTGGACATGAACTTGTACCACACCTACACAGACTGTGTACCGAAAATGTAGTGTACAAAGACACATTCAAAAATACGGTCCCGATTTGGATGAAAGTTGATGAGGTTGGGTGAGGGGCGTTACCCTGGGTGAGATGACAAGGCTGAGAGATTGCCATGGCGTTGACGGCGCACCAGGCGCCAGGCTGGGGGGTCAGGGTCACGGTCCCAGCTCTGTTCTCAAATACACAGTGTTCAGTCTGGAGACCAGGACCATGGAGCACTGGGGGGCAGATCAGAAAACATGAGTGAGTGAGAGAGTGAGTTACACGTGCGATGTGAGAATATCCATTCCCAGCCAGTGTCCTGCTCAACAGACAGCCCGGCTGAGCAGATTCCCACTTCCTCCTGACTCACCGATATCCTGATTGGACGATGCCTCATCTCGACCGACCAGTAGGGCTGGGAGTCCGAACTTCGGGATTCGAATATAATTCGAATATTGACAGAAATACTGGTATTCGAACGAATATTAGGCAGCCCTTAATATTCGAACCTGTAAGTTTTGTAAATGTGTTGGCTAGCAAACGTTGCTTTTGATTCAGATTCAGAGGGTTTTTCACGCCTGGTGAAGTTGCAATCGCGAGCTCATTAGCAAGGCTATTGGACCTGTAGGAGGTGACGTTAGTTAGCACTTAGTTAGCAGAACAATGGCCTCGCCAACGCCCACAACCACGCTGGAGGAGATTGAAATCTATACCCCTAGACTGGGTTGCACCAGTTTGTCTAAACCCAAGCATTTAGTCACGCCTAAACACTGACTAAACTCTTAGTTGCTACTAGTTAGTCGCATATTAGTTGGTATCTTATTTCGGTTGCACCACGGCAATTTAGGCGTTGTCTTAACTAGTAACTACTAACTAGTTACTAAAAAATAGTCGTTGTATGACTGTGACGGCAGGATCCAAATAGCCAATCGGCAAGTAAAAATGTAAACAAGGAGGTTGATCGCCCTTACCCAGCCCTTACCAAGGAGCTTGGGCCGTGTCCGAATGTCCATATACTATATAGTACATACTGCAACTCGCCTACTACATACGATTTAGTACATACCTGTACTACTCCACGAAAACATGTTTAGTATGCGAGATAAATGTAGCATGCTTCACGAGTCATCCAGTGAAAGCGACGGGCTCCGGCTCGCATATGCGATTCATGTTAAACTTACAACAATATTGAGCTAGCCAGGCATTTGAGTTGGTCATCCAACACAGGCTCGATCCTCACCTTTCTGTATAATCCCAACTGTGAAATGGATGTGATAATAGTCCACAAAATATTCTTCCTTTGCCTCGTTTAGCACCAGCTGCAACACTCTTCTCCAAATTCATTATCTCCGTTAGCAAGGCTAACGTTGCACTCGGTAGCTTGTGCTTATTATTATTATTGGAGTTGGTGCTTGTGCAGTGGAGGGGTTCTTTTGGGGGAGTTAGCCGTTGGATTGTTATGCTTAAATTATCCTAGCCAGCTAGTTCCCAAGCTTGTTTGATAACCTTTGATTCAGACATACCGTAGGCTGCCTGGTACAGTCCACTGACCAGTTGCTGGTTAACTATGAGGATCCCAGCCGACCGTTGCATCCCCAAGACCCGCAACAGAGGGTTATCAACTCGGCTGGGACTCCCCCTCTCATCGCTAACCAGCAACTGAGCCAATTGAGCTAAAGGTGGTTAGCTAGCTCGATCGTGAAATTACTCAAACCTATTAAATATGACACCAATAAGCACACCGGTGCCAATAGTTAGCTTAATCTTGATATAACTAAGACATCTGCTAAAAAAAATAATTTTTCCACCGACAGATTTAGCTACAATGTTTCAGCCCACCTCCGTCCTAATAGCAGAGTTGAAGACGCTACTTCCTCGCACTAGTCATCACTTACACCACCTCCCAGGGTGGTGTACATATTTAGTTGTAGGAACTAGTCGTGAGTGGTGCAACCCATTTAAATTTAGTAGTGACCAAATCTCGAGTTAGTCACCACTTAGGTTATAGGCCTAGTCACCACTTAGTAATGACTGGTGCAACCGGCTCCTGGTTGACGAGGGTTGTTGAGTCTTACATACTGCAGCCAGATAGCCCATAATGGCAAGTTCTGATTTAGCCTAGGCTACATGTTTGATTAATGGGATATACATCCTACTACCTTTATTTATCTTTTATTTGTCTTTCAGTACCTAGCCTGACTGGCTTATTTTTATTTATTTTTGTCAAACAGTGAAAACCTACTGTTCAAGCCAGGGTCTGACATAAATTAAAAGAACGGTTGTTGACAAAGACTTGTATTTGCTTCTGAAAACATCATTGCTTATCGATATTGCCTATGATACAATGCCCACTAGTGGACAGAATGTGCACAACTTTATTTTAATACCTAGGTAGGTCTTTCTGTAAGAATTTAATGGTAAAAATATTATTAATAATAATTCGAATATATTCGAATATTATTATTAATAAATAAACGAACTTCGAATATGATTTTGGGGCAAAAGTCCCAGCCCTACCGACCAGCGTCCGGCCCTCCTGCAACGACAATACAGACAGAGCCACATGGGAAGCCCGTTAGCAAACTGTCTTTCCTCCAAAGAAAATAAAAAATGTATACAAATCATGCGGGAGAAATGAGTATGGATTTTCTCTAGACTTAATAAAGCCGGCTTCATAGAGATTATGTGTATGGCATTAATTTGAGATGGAGGGCGGGCCTTGCCACTCACTCTCAGATGATAGAGGATGATTCCAGTACTGAGGAGGTCATCATCGATGCCGATCAGGTGGGGCAGCTCCGAGTCCAGGACCACTCCACTGCCCTCCTTTCTCAACGCCAGCGTCTCCTCCTGTAGGACCACATTACTTTACATTACAATCCAAAGCCACTTACAATAATTGCATTTAACAAAGGCAGTCAGTGTACTGCTACTCACCAGAGATTATAAGTGCATCGCCTTTATAAACAAGTGATTAAGAGCATAATCTAGTGCAAAAGCGAAAGTGCATGAGTAGCAAAATATAAATACAATAAGCGCTTTAAGAGGTAGGATCCTGGTAGTATTTCTTGAAGAGGTGAGCTTTGAGCCTACAGTGAAAGATGGGCAGTGACTCTGCTGTCTTGTGGTCAGTTCATTCCACCACTGCAGGGCCAGGACAGAGAAGAGCTGTGTCGATCGGCCGCAGGGGCCTCGGAGTGACGGCGACAGAAGAGTGAGAAAATTGCATCCTCCGCACGTATACAGCTCGGGAGAGACAGAGCCTGGTGCACAATATAAAACAAAAAACGCTGACAAGACATTTAATGGCGAACGGCAGAAAAGTGAATTCTGCACGAGCGCCGCTCTCCCTTAGCCCGAAGGCCACGCTGAATAATAGCACCGCTCGGTCCAACCACGCGTTGCCGGGAAGTGTCAGAGTAACGGCAAGAGTGTGTGTGGGGCTCGGGGGGGGTGGGCGTAAATCATTCCGATTACTATGGCTACAGCCAAACTGTACACGGCATTCACGGAGCGAAACCGCAGCGAGTTAACCGCACACACAGGCCCGCGCAGCACACACACGGAGAGCACCGCTGGTTCCAGTCATGGCACAGGCCTAGAAACACTCTGCAGTGCCGTTAACGCTAATGTATAAGGAACAGTGGAAGTCAGTCAGTGGCGGATCAGAAGAAACTTGGGCTGACGTTATATGCAGTACATTACTTGGGGGAGGAGGGGCATACGAAAGGTCAAACTGAGGTCAAAGTTTCACCTCTCATTCCAAGCATCTCCAGCCTGTCCCTATTCTTGTGAAGCACTGTGTCCTCGTACACACAGATCAGGATTTAATGCCATGTCCTTTGAAAATGGCACGGAATACGGGGGAGAAATATAAATCATTATAAAACACAATTTCATAAAGGCACTATGGCCATTTTCCACTATGAGATGCCTGTATTTATTCACACAAATATCCTGGGTTTTATGAAAGGGTTTTAAGGTCCATATTTCACAGCCTGTATGATTAATACTGACCCATAATTCTGACATTCAGATTACAGGCAATCACGCTCCAACATTTACCAGTCACTCCAGAAACTCAACAGTCAGCCTGAAATCAATGTCCACGTGGAAAAATCCATTCCCCTTGTCCGGAAATACCTGTTAAATATGTATTTAATGGCATTTAAATATGTATTTAATGGCATTTCAGCCCCTCTGAACAGGAAGGTGATAAGAAGCAGAAAAATGGATTTCGTCCGTGAAAGCCATTTTTATAGCTTGCGACGGCTACACTTCCCCCCTCTGGTTTGCTCCGCATGTGCTCTGCTCGACTGCCCAGCTGATGTTGGTGCAGGCATGCAACACACTGCCTACATAAGAGAGTCACAGAGGTTTGTGTGTGTGTGTGTGTGTGTGTGTGTGTGTGTGTGTGTGTGTGTGTGTGTGTGTGTGTGTGTGTGTGTGTGTGTGTGTGTGTGTGTGTGTGTGTGTGTGTGTGACCTAGATTGCCTCAAAACAAGTCAGGTAAAGATGCACAGCCAGTTGCCTATGACTTATTCGTGATATTGTGTCAAGGAATTGTGTCAGGGTGTTCAGGACAGGTCTGCTTTAATGAAGGGTTTGGCTTAGAAAATGACACCAGACACTGGGACCAGACAGGCAGGCAGCCAATCATAGACCCCCAACATCCTGGCCTTCAGAGACACGAAGTAACTGAAGCTGGCACATTAAATCAAGCAATTAAAGAGCAAACTATCCCAACTCGGGTTCAAGGCTAATGATCCGTTCTCTGTATTGGCCCTTGCTGACTGAGTGTGTGTTTGTGTGTGTGCGATTGACTGTGCGTGTATGTGTGTTTGTGTGTGCGACTGACTGTGTGTGTGTGTGTGTGTGTGTGTGTGTGTGTGTGTGTGTGTGTGTGTGTGTGCGTGTCTGTGTGTGCGACTGACAGTGTGTGTGTATGTGTGTGTGTGTGTGTGTGTGTGTGTGTGTGTGTGTGTGTGTGCGCGCACGTGCGGCCCTGTGGGGACTGGGAGAACTCCTCTGTGTGTTACGATGTGGGACTCAGGCCTCAAATTGCGATGGATTATCCTAAGTACTCTCCCAAGAGGCTGAGCCGGAAAAAAAGGCTCACATATGGAGAAGCCAATAACGTACATAAACTCCTCCTCCTTCTCCACCCTTCATATAGATTCAGCAGCAGAGTGAGAGATTCCCCCCCCCCACACACACACACACACACACACACCTCATCGACAGGAGTGAGATGGGTGAAATCCTTTTTTTTTTCTTTTTTTTTTAATGGAGAGGGAGAGGCATCGACTCCAGCTCTGTGCTTAATTAAAAGGATTCTTCACAGACTTCATTAGAGGTGGAGAGCAGTCTGGTAGATTAATGCACTGTGTCACTTTCCACAGACATCAGGAAGACGGGATGAGATTCTCTCCCTCTCACTCACACACACCCATCTCTTCTCTCTCTCTCTCACACTCACACATTTTTCTCCCCTGTCCTTCTCCCCTCTCACTCCCCTCTCCCTCCCTCCCTCTTCTGCCCCTCCCTCTCCTCTCTCCCCCCTCTCTCTCTCCCTCTCTGATTTGAGGCAGGTGGTAGACATAATTAACTCTGCTCCGAACTAACAGCCAGGCTCGGGCAGCATTTAAGTTGCCATTAACGGCATCATCTGCAGTTGGGTCAACATTTTAATGGATTTCTGAGCGTCTCAGCTCCTCACGCCCCCCCTCCCTTTTTACTATGCAGGAGAGCTTTTGTGAAGGCTACCCAATCATCCCGTCCTCACCCTCCGTCCACCTCGCCTGGAGAAACACTACGAGCCCCACATCAATGGAAACCCCTCACCCAGGCACGGATGAGGTCTTCATCTGGAGTGCTAACTTGAGTGGAGGAAGTTTACAGGAGATTGGAGAATAACTACCTGCTTGCTGTTTTCACTGTTAATCGAAATATATGCCTCTCACAATTTGTTGTTGCTGCTAGCATAGAACGTGAACGAGCAGGTATTGTGGAGTTCCTTTGCTTCACGCCATCACAGTTAACAAGTAAAGTAAAAGTTCTAGAACATCAAAAAAAAGGTTGCAATGATATATGAGGGGTAGCTGCTGACCGAGTGGATACGATAAGGTCATGAAATGCAGTAATGATGAAAAATGTCTTTGAAGTGCTGACAGAATCCAGACAATGAGGGGTGAACACAGCCAGAACCAAGAAATACAAGGTTCTATATTTCAATCTATGATGACTGCTGATCCTAGCAGGTTTGAGTCAAGGGAAATGGAAAGATTACGCAAATCACAGAAATGGGTTTCAGTGCTGGTTCCAAAAAACTGACTCAAAACAATCATCCCTCCCAGCACATTTGGGGAGCAAAGCTCCAACCGATTTTCACTGAGCTCTTTCTATCCACAAGTCCTACAAAACATTTTTGAATTCACTAATCATCAAACTCCTTTCTTCAAAACTGAAATAAATGGCAGGATCAGCCATCAGTGTGTGTGTGTGTGTGTGTCTGTGTGTGTGTCTTGCTTCACTGTTCCTGCCACCCCTGCCACCGTGTCTCTATCAGTCCATCCCATAATAATATCTACCTTCCCTTTCCTACCTACCCTCCAACCAATCTTGGGAGGCTGAGGACGCATACATTTGCATCCAAATCTGCCTTGGATAGGGTATTCAAATTCTGTTTACACTGTTCTCGGCTCTCCGCCTCACAACCTAAACAGCAATTTCCCCTAGTGCTGGTTAGAGGCCCTCTTCCGCTTTCTTTCACCCCTTCACACACAGAAGTGGGGGAAGAATAGGAGGAGGTTGGATGAACGAGCTGCTGGGAGGTGCGGACAATAACCGAGGACAAGAACATAAGAGACATGGGAGCCTCTCCTGAACACGCACGCACGTGCGCACACAGGTCAGAGGTCAGCCTGCATGAAAGCTGCTTAAGCTCTTTTACCAACAAGGAAAGCCACGGTTCATACTACTTCACTTGTGCTTAAGCCGAGCCCTTCTGGTACCTCAGCCACGTATATGATACAAGCATGGCTGACAGGAAGGTGCGCTGTGCTTCTGAACAGATACAGCCACACGCCTGAGCTATTGGCTCTCCTCCATTCATTCCACGCAGAAAACTTTGTGCTCTCTACATTTTTTTTTCCATCTGTGCCGAATGCAAATGTACCGGGGGGGAGGGGAGACAAATGTCAAATCCATAAAGTCGTTCATCAAACACTTAAAGAGTTATGGCAATGTCGGTGTGCGAGCCGGTGGCCACCAAGGAGTGGCCTTTCCAGCCCAGATGTCACGTTGTGTCGTGCATCATATCCGCCCTCTCTAGATGGAGTGGGACGGCTGGGAGCACCTGAGCACAGAGTCACTTCCACTCCCCTCTTGAACACGCAACCAGAGATTTACAACATGGCCACTTTAATCAGTATGCCGGACACACAGCAATGAATGTGCCATATGCAACTAATCAAAACCACTTAATTAGCAGCAGTGGCAGCTTGTAATGAACTTCAATACCACCGGCCTGAAATATGCTCCAACAGGCTTCACGTGTCCGCCCGCACTCGGCAACCAAACACTCAGGGACACGCGGTCAATACCCACGTTTTAACGTCAATACCCCTCGCTCACTGGGATTCAGGTGTGGGCGGTGGGAGGCGTTTCATAATCTCTCTTCATTATGAATTCTCCAGCGTCTACTCTTTTCCACTGCAAATTCAATACTGACCACTGCATGCCTTTTCACTTCGGAGGCAACGTGCACAGAGAGAGAGAGAGAGAGAGAGAGAGAGAGAATGTGATTCGAATTCCGGACGACCTGTTCTGAGCGCGTCCTCCGACAGAGAGGCCCTGTGGTGGTGTTGCTCTTTATCTGCGGGTTAAGCATCGAGACGGGGCTGTCAAGCAAGGGAGACAGATGACAGACATAGCGTAAGAGCTACTGGAGAGAGCGCCTACCTGCACAGCAGTTACATCTTATGTATCATAGTACATTAGGCCTGTACACCCCAGGGATGAGGATGCCGTCCCCATCCACATGATAACTGACAGGCCTTATGGCTCTGTACGGTCCAAACAGATGCCTTTTTGGTGGTGTTGTGGAGCTTAGTGGTGATGTGGGTATACTCTGACTGAAGAAAGTGGGTATACTGTAGCAGAAATATTACAGTTTTTGCATTGGTGGTGTTTAAAAAAGTGGGTATACTGTGGGTCCATGGGTAAAGAAGTGGGTGTACTGTGGATCCATAGATAAAGTGGGTATACTGTGGATCCATAGATAAAGAAGTGTGTATACTGTGGGTCCATAGATAAAGAAGTGGGTATACTGTGGGTCCATAGATATATAGTATCTGTATCCCTCCGTATACCCTCCACTACACCACTGTTAGACACTAATTCAGCCGAGTCCTAAGGAAAGAATTGCTTCCTGTTGAGGGTGAAACTCTGGGCTGGCAGACTGAGGTGTGATGATGATGGTGGTGGTGGGGGGGGGGGGGCTGAGGCCTCGTGCCTCCTCTCCTTGAGACGAAGGAAACCTATGGGCTTGAGAAGGCATGTCAGATGTGCTTCCCAAGCTCATTCCCTCTCTCTCCTCGCCATGTCAGATGTTGACTTCAGGATCATTAAACTAGCTCTAATGGTGGTAGGATGCCATTCTAATCTAAATAGCTGGAAAATTAAATATAAACGCCAGGTTGACTTTCTCCTTTTATTACCCTTCCCAGGTCCCTCAGACAGATGGCGCCTTTCAAAAGAGCCGCAGTGACACCCGCTGGTGGGATATCTGAACTACACCCTGCCCCCCAAAAAAATTATGAAACAGGCCATCGGCGGCAGGCTTTCATGTAGCACGCTTAAATTAATGTAGGAGTAACTGGCAACACTAGAAACACAGACCTTTTATGCACCCACAACATCAAACCCTGGCACTCAGCGCATTCAACCTTTTGTGCTATAAGCCTTCCAAGCAACACTCAGAAAGCCATGACGGAGTGGATTGGTGCACAGAATAAGCTTACAGTGGAACAATAACATTGTTTGGATCACGCAGGCCCAAGGTCAACTCTAAGTTCCTTATAAAAGCAAAAGCAAAAGAAACTTTTTGCAAACACACGTTTTCAGAACTCCAGTTCCACTTTCTGACATGATTTGTGGTGTTTTGCAAGTCGGATTATTCTACTTATAGTCACGGCGCCATGATTGAAAAGAGAAGAAAGAGAGCTGAGGAGAATCTAGTAAACATGAGAACAAAGTGCTACATCAAGTGATAATCCTCAATTACCCTCCTCTGAATATCAGCCGGCTGGTTTCCTGCACCAGACAGCTCAGCCAGACATGCTGGGCCTCTAGAGTCTAGAAAACCATCTCTAAATTGGTCCCAGGATACTTTTATTTTTATTTTTTTCCCCCTGTGTTGGCTTCCACACAGAAAAGATCCATGCGACAGAATGGTGGAAGATGCCAGCCTGCCAAGGACTAAAACATTAAATAATGCTAATGTGTCAAACTCCTGTGGCCTTCAGAGGTTCTCACCAACTGGACAGACGGGCCTGAAGCTCAGACACTGCACAAGGCCATCTGTTGGGCTTGGTGTGTGTGTGTGTGTGTGTGTGTGTGTGTGTGTGTGTGTGTGTTGTGTGTGTGTTGTGTGTGTTCGTTCAAGGAACTGAGACGGAGGGAATCACACAAGAGAGGGTGCAAACGAGTCGTGACACAAAATCCTTTGAGCCGTCTCTTTCCTGTACGTGTTTCGACTATGAAACCGTCAGAGGAGATAATGAGGTAATATCACACCTACCTTCAGAATGTTCTGCGTTTCCCCCCACTTTCTGGTCCATTCCTTGGTCAGCTCCAACACCTGAGAGAGACCAGAGACGCATCGTAGTTAGCTGGGTAACATCATGTTTACAGTTGAACATTACCCTACACATTAGTGGTCCATTAGATGAACAGGTGTGTGACTCACCTTGGCCTCGTTCTGATGGAGCTTCTGCTCTGCTCTGAGACTGGAGGACGGGTCCCGGTGGGGAGCCTGAGGAGAGACGTGTACAGATGGCCACGTCCATGACCCTTCAAGCTTTAACAAATGCGTGACCATGAAACAACTCTTAACACAAACAACAACAACCGATTGGACAGAGCCCAGAGCGTGCGCCATTCTCATTAAGAGGCTCGCTCCCGACAGCAGGGCTCGGTCCCGGGGTACACCGGTTCTCTTCGCACCTGGTCTGCCAGGCCCACCATGCCTCTGAGCCTGGCGATCTCCGCCTGCAGTTCTCTGATCAGCCTCACGCTGGCGTCCTCGTTCACGGCGGGGGAGTTGACGATGTTCTTCGCTCGGTTGGCGTAGCGCAGGGTGCTCAGGGTCTCTCCGTAGTTCACATCGGCGGGAGAAACGGCTACAAAATGGGGGAAATCAACGTAAAACACAACAGGTGGGGTTACACAATGCAACCACCATCCACTTCAATAGACAGTTCAAAGACACCATTTCATGTGGATAAGGCAAGTGTAAAAACTGGCGCTGTACATAAGAGATAAGAGATAGATGATACATAAATGCCTGATTTGGTGGAGGTGGTATTAGCCTAAGATATATACTGTACATAACAGTAAAAGCATTTTGGTAGAAGTGTATATACAGTTTGTTTTTTGTTTTTTCATATTTGGTATATTGCACTGAATTTTATATTTGCACTGTTTTTGTATTGCATTTGCACTGTCCTGTCCTATGTCATCTACAACAGCGTATACCTTAACCCTAGTCAAATTCCTAGTACGTGTATGTGTGTACATGTCCAATAAAACATCTACATGTTCTAAACGGCTAAAAATCTGCTTCGGTAGAGGTATTAGCCTAAGAGATATACTGTTCAAAAGGGTAAAAGCATGTTAGTAGAAATGGTATTATCCTAATACAGTGTCTCAGAGAAATCTACCATATTGGGTATCATGATGGTCTTTGGTAGAGGTGGTATCAGAGAGAACTACCCTACTGGCCATCATGATGGTCTTTGGTAGAGGTGGTATCAGAGAGAACTACCCTACTGGCCATCATGATGGTCTTTGGTAGAGGTGGTATCAGAGAGAACTACCCTACTGGCCATCATGATGGTCTTTGGTAGAGGTGGTATCAGAGAAATCTACTGTACTGGCTATCATGATGGTCTTGGAGTTGCCTCCCAGGCTGTCCTTCAGTAGCCATGTCAACACAGAGTCTCTGTAGGGAACGAAGACCTGCTTCTTCCTCCCGCCCACCTTGGGACTCCGTCCACTCTCACTCAGGTCAGCTAGCATGCCAGACAGAGAATCAAACACTGATGACTTCAATAAAATAAAAAATAAAAGTCATGTCGGTAAAGTTATCTTACAAAAAAGTGAACGCAAACGGATGAGTTAAACATTTAAGGACATTGACATTTAGAGCATTTCCTCCTACGAGAGCCAGTAATGTAGTTATAACTACGGAACCGCTTAGCGCCACTCATGCATTGCCATGTCAGTGTTTATACAAGTCATGTTTGTGCCGTGGATCTAGTAAATGTCCTCCTGAGCCAGTAGCTGTCATGGCATATCAGGCATCCAATAACCCACTTACAGAATAGAAAGTTTATTTGCTATATGTAACCAGCATCTTAACCAATATCTTATCAGCACTAATCAATTCCTCATTCCAGTACTTATTGCATCCAATCATGGATGACTGTGACTGTAATATAGGCGGTACAATTATTAAAATTCCAGTATACAGTCAATTGTTATTGTCCATTTACCCAGGGCTGAGATGACGCTGGCCAGGGTGACCAGGGACTTGTTGATGTTGGCTCCCTCCTTCAGCCGGGCACCGGTGGCACGCGTGGCGTCAGCCCTCTCACTGCCCGCTAGGTCCACCAGGTGGATCTTACTCACCGTCTCACTGGGCAAATCAGCATCAAAAAGAGCCTGTGGCAGCACACGCACACGCACACACGCGCGCACACACACGCGCACGCACACACCAGGTAAAACATCTGTTTGTGCCGAGAGAGAGCCTTTTGAAAAGGTCTGTGCAGTCTCCTCGCCGCCTATCTGGGTTCGTTCAACCATTTCTCATGATGATCTCAGAGGAAGCCTGTAGATGCACCCCGCCACAAACTGCGGCACTTAAGATGTACGGCTGTATCCAGCTAAACGCTTGAAATTCCAGAATATAAAAAGATGTCTTCAAGACAAATGGGTCCCTAGAAGTGTGTGTGTGTATTTGTTCACCTGTGTGAAGTTGATGGTGAAGATGGCATGAGAGCGACTGCTGACGTCGTTCATGCCCGTGCTGGCAGTGGTGCGCTTGGCGTTCCCCAACGTCATCAGCTCCTCCACATCCCTGTAGCTCTGAACCGAGTGCTTAGACAGGCCTGACCCCCCCCCCCCCCCCCCCACACACACACACACACACACACACACACACACAACACACACAACACGCACACACACACAGCGTTTCTAGCACCATAACCACAGGCTACTCTCTACAGAGGAAGCTTGTGGGTGCCGTCATCCGACAGTCTTACCCTCAACATAAGGTCCGTCTTTGGGATGTTCTCGCACTCTCAGGCTGCCGTGCTCTGTGGATGTCTTTTTGAGAAGGTCCTGCACTCGCTCGTTGTATATCTCCAAGTAGCTGGTACCATGTGAGGAGAATGGAACGTTTCACACCCAAGAGGATTTTAACACAAACAGGGAAGGGCTGCCCAAAAGCGTTTGGAAGTTTGTTTAAATTAGCATCTCCAGGAAAGGCTTGTTCTTGAATAGCAGCTCTTAGCCATCCTAACAAATATCACCGATCTAATGACACAAATAACATTTCATGAAGCAATTCCATTTTTAAAGAACACATGCCACCTAACCATACAAAAGACACGCAAAGACAGAAAGACCACTAAAACTTTAAAGAAGCCTGACTTGAACAGTAAAAGCTGATTTCTCTGTCCTGTGCCGACTGAGATTAAAAGATAATTCTGAGCAAATGAACGTTACACAGCTTGAGCAAAGAGAGCGGTTGTTAATATGAATTAGTGAGTGAATGTTATTGCTTAGTTGTTTGGAAAACTCAAGACAACCACAATGCCCCCTTTAATGTCTGCACAGATTTTTATGCGCACACAAATGAATGCCAAAACACTTCCACCTGATTAACTTTTAGAACCCTGAATGTGTTTATTCAATTCTTTCATCCTCAGAGCTGTATGAAAATCAGCTTACTCTGTCATGAAGAGCATAGAACCAACTGAAAGCGGTGTCTTTTAGAACGCTTCTCTCCATGTCTATATTTCTTTCTGTTCAATAACAAACTGACTACGACATGTTTTTCTGGTTGTGCATTGTCTATTCAGTTTAATCCAATTTGGGAAATGGTCCTGTTCTTCAGAATAATAGTGGTTATGGAGCTGAATATCTGTGTTGTTCTTTACCCCATGCCTCTCATTGAGTGAAATCAGCAGTTAAAGTCCCAGCATAACCTCAAGGGCAGACGTTTATGAAGACGGGTTTGGCAGTCGGGTGGGCTAACAGCGCTCTAGGAGGACCTCATCAGGCAGATGGTGATGAAGCCAACGTTCACCTTCAGCGTATCCTCTCCATCCTGTCTCGCGCTGACTGACAGTCTTGCCAGGGAGCTGCTGTGAATGCCAACAGAGATGACCGCTGGTGGTCCAGGCCAGATCTTCTCTGGTAATTTGTCACCCACTACAGGAGCTAGAGAAGCATGCTCATTACACTGCAGGAGCCAGAGGAGCGGGTAACTTAAGCTGCTAAAACTTCTCTGGGACATGGAGCTCCAGGCCCATAGTCCTGAAGGGTGAAGGATACTGCTCACATACTGTATGCAAAGCCTCGTTTCTGGCTACTGCAACTGTACCAAGCACTCAGTCGGCTGCTTACCTGACCTCTGTGCGGAAAGATGCCCCATCGTTCTGGGTCCTCGCAGATATCTGGCAGAACAAGCCTTCACCGATCCGTGAAATCAGACCCGGATCACCCTAGGGGAAAGTGAAAAATATTACAGAGTCTATACGCACATACTGGAGTCGTTCTAGTACAAAGGCAGGTGAAGTTGAATCTGTCTCACAGTTTTCTCATAATATAGCTGAGGCTCGTCTCTACTGTCCTGTGCACACGGGTTTCATGCACATTACAAACACCAGCACGTCTGATTTGGAGTCACTGGAGTCTAACAGCAATTCCAGTCTGACTCACGTGCCCTCTGGTCTTAATTGCCATACAGCAGATAGTGAATATTAAGAGCCCTATATGATTATCAAACATGTTGACAGCAGCTCCCCTGATGACCTTGCGTAAGTCTCCTGGTAGACAAGCAGAAATCTCATTAGCCACCAAGAGTTTCCAGTGTGCAAGGTGAACACAGAGAGGAGAGGACTGCTGCCATCAACACATTTTCTGATTAGTAGAGAGAAACATGTAGAGAGAGAGGTGGAGGAGAGGTACAGATTATCTGCTGAGATTATGCCATCAGTCAGGGTCTAATGTAGAGTGGATCGTTTGTTTGTGTGTGTGTGTGTGTGTTCCCATGCACAGTTAACAGTGCAGTGTTAGTGCTGTGACTGTTGTTTTAAGTTAAACAACATTGAGCTTATCTTGCATACAAAGCTATACAATCGCTGTACCAAACAAACACTTAATTCACAGTATATGGAGAGAAACCAACAACAAGCACAACATTTAAAAGTGTAGCCTCACAAACGGAGCAGGGCTCTTACTGGGTTCCCCATCATGGTGTATGATTTCCCTGAACCTGTCTGGCCGTAGGCAAAGACACAGGCATTGTACCCCTCAAAAGCAGCTGTCAAGACATCACTCCCCAAGTCACGAAAAACCTGCAATCACATCAATGTTGCACAGGTAAGGCTATGCCCTGAGGTGTTATGAGGTTAAGAGTGAAAAGGCTTCATAATCCAAGGATTTTGATACCTTCTCCTGAGACACAAAACTGGGCCTTCTGACATCAGTAGAATCATAGGAGAAATCGAAAGAGAATGTCTTCCCATCTTTCAGCCCATCAAGTACAACGCCTTTGGGTATGCGCTTCAAACAAATAAACAAACAAACAAAAACAAGTGCAAAAGAGCTTTATGCCACACTCTTCAATTGCTTTACCTTTTTTTTTTTTACCATCACTTCCCACAATCAACTAGTAACTCAGAAGCTCAACTGGTCAGCCTGGCATCATAAGTCACCTTTGTGTTTAATATGGAAGTCGTGGATCCATCCATGCGGATTATCACTTTGGCAGACAATTCTTTTTCTCTGTGAAATCAAAAAGAATTAATATATTTGTAAGTAGACTTGCACATTTTGTTGCTCGTTTGTAAATTTACAGTATTTGTTGTGGTAGCCTTCGATACGTGAATGCAATTTCTTGCAATCACTTTAAACATTTTATTATCTGTTTCAAACATATAGCCTATATCTTGCAAACTGCTGTAGAACTAAGGTTTAACAAAGTTTAACAAACATCAAACATCTTGAACAAATGCATTGCAAGTCCAATATAAGTGACAATTGAGAGTTTATACAGAGTAAAAACCTCTTTATACTAAAGTACAAACCTCTTGTTCAAGGGTCGAACTCGGACAGCCACTCGAACCGACGCCATAGTTTGTCAAATCACCACACCTGAGAACAATACATTCACTTAATAGCCAACTCACCAAATACAATCTACACGCACAAACATTTGTGATGTTTACTTCAAACGATTTACTAATAGCCCCACTACAATTATTCAATTTTAACGTTATCTTACAAGCGTCTATGTTGCAGTGAGACCACAGAAACCCATTCACTACTGTACACCTGTTACAGGCTCGCCTGCTGTTCTAACGCAAAGTGCCTCTAGAGGGAGCTGGATATCTCTCAGAGATTTTCTTTAAATACGGCAGGATCTATGCGGAATTCATTTACGAACAATTTATGAAATACTGTATGTGTGAAAGCCATGAAAGCATATTTATTGATCATTCATGTTGACAAAACATTTCAATATCGGTGATCTCTAAATCTCTAAGTCTCTTAAATATTACGGTAAAATATTAAGATAGGTATCCTGACACATATCTGTATATAGTATGTATGTATGTATGTATGTATGTATGTATGTATGTATGTATGTATGTATGTATGTATGTATGTCCTACACTTGCATGTATGCTTGTCAGTAGTTATAGTATTATTGTGGTATAGATCATAACGTTTGTTGTCCACACGGCAGATTGTGTAGGCCTATTCATTGTGTTCATGTTCTATGTAAGGACTGCAGATGGAAATTAGCTTCCTTGCTAAATCTGGTGCAAAGCATCGCCTTGTTTTATCCAAAGCAATTAATGTATGTGCACATTGTCCTTTTCAAACTCAATAAACTAAACTAAACTAAACTCCACCGCCCTGTTCAGAACGCTGGGACGGAGCAGACTGACTCTCAAAACAAGCAAACTTGGGCTGTGTACCACTCTGCATCTTACGTCGCCTCCTAACTCTTGTTCGCTTTGAATGCTTATTGTGTTGTCTTTGTTTTTTGTCTTTGTCCAATTTATTTGTATGTTTTTTTATACCTATATAAGATTGCCACTTCGTGGTTTCAACCTTTTTCAAAACATGATATGTTCAAAGTGATTAGACGAGTTTAGTATGGAACGATTTGGAACGCGGCCATGGTAGTCAACCTGCGACTTCCTCCGTGTCCCATCATGCAATCTGGTTTTCAAAAGTTCATTTCAGAGATGGCGGAAGACTCGAGAAGTAATTATGTGCCCGTGTTAGGTTTATTAAAGAACAGCTTCACAGATGAATTTAGAAATGGACGAAGGGAAACGTGTCTGCCAACTTCGCAAGATGAAGCCGAAATCATCACACCCTCTCTCTCTAATACAAAATGTAACGTTAGCGTGCTGCTAACGTTAGCTCATGCAGCAGTCTCAAACGAACCTGCCATCACAGGAACCCTTGACCACGGACAACTCTCAAATCAGGAAATAACAAGCAACTCTATAAACGCCGACGTTCTTGATTTAAATGAGAATTTATCGCATATTGAATTGGCCTCGCAAGACAAGGAAAATGACACCCACGCTATCACAACTAACGTTAGTGCCGCAATCATCGGTCCAGCTATTGGTACGTTAGGTCCATCAACACCTTAATTTGGCCGAAGTCTAAGCTGTCTAGTGGTTCTTAACCTTGTTGGAGGTACTGAACCCCACCAGTTTCATATGCGCATTCACCGAACCCTTCTTAATTGGAAAAATAAAATATGATTTTTTCAAATTCAAAACATAGGTATATATTTTACTGGTGCACAAAATGAACCGTGCATCAACATCACTGTGTTCAAAGAACAAAACCATCAAAACATGATTTTCACACAAAAACAAAAACATAATAATGAATATTTACTGCAAATCAGTGTGACTTCTGCTGTTGCCAATGATGGCCAAGCGGGGCGTGTCATCACGAATCATATGAGTCGGGTGTGTGTCTTGACCTCCGCCGAACCCCTGAGACTGACTCACCGAACCCCTGGGGTTCGATCGAACCCAGGTTAAGAACCACTGAGCTAGAGTATAGGGTTGTTTTAACGCCCGTACTCGGGAGGGGTAGTCGTAACGCCGGGCTGGGCTTGTGGTAGCGACATTTTAAACTGCAATGGAAAAGTAACCGACTCTCCTACAATTACATATCATAGACAGTCTACCTTCATATTTTCTGCTTATGTGCATGTTTAGTTATATACAAATGATCACAAATCATCACTTTTGTGAAGTGTCTCTCTGAAAATATTGCTTGGTGATGCCTCGTCATTGTATGATAATTCCATATTACTGTACCAACGTTACTGTCCATAGGAGTTGGTGGGATGGGCGTTAACGCAGCCCCCCTCCAGGATTCCAAATTGCAGCGCTATCGTCAAAATTAGAAACCTAGTTTAAAACCGACACAACGCCGCTAGATTTGAAAACCGGAATTGTTGAGAGGACACTTTGAGCTACGAAGTAAGCGAAATTGTCACCAAACGTTGTCTGGTTTTATACATTTACAGTTTTTGTGACGTCGCCTCAGAGTGGCTGTTAACGTAGCCTCTTCCACTAGCTAACTAACCGTAGATCAATTGGTATTGCTAACGCAGAAATCACAAGTACAATTTCTGCTCTATGGCACATTTCAAAACTTTATTGTTCACTTGTTATAGCCATTGACGCTCCATTCGGCCGTAGTCTAAGCTGCCTAGCTAGCTAACTAACGTAGATCGATTGGCATTGCTAAAGCTTAAGTCACAAGTCATATTTCTGCTCTAACAATGGCAGATTTCTCAACCTCATTGCTCACTTTTTATAGCCACTGATGCTCCACACGAAGAGGCAAGCGCAAACCCCCCTCTGACTCCCGGTCGGCAGGCGGACGTTGCTGACAATGCCGAGGCTGTGCGAAGGGCCCGGGAGGAAGGTCGAGTGGACGTGGTCTTCCCTGGCTCCGTGACACAGGAGGGCTGCTGCCGTTTTGTCAGCGAGATCCTCAAGTGTGTCCTGTACCAGAGACAGCAACTGCCAATGACCTATGACCAGCTGCTGTACTCCCAGAAAAGTCAGCAAGCTGCAGGGCAGGTGAGTGAGTGGAGGGATGCATCCTCAACCAAGGCTCCCAGATCATAACAACAATGTTGCCCTGTACTATATAGCTTACTAGATATGAGTTATGATTTGACCCAGGCTTATGTATTTCCCCTGTCTAGGGTAAGGACTTTGTGATTCGGAGGCCAGTGCAGTCAGCAGGCTTGGACTGGAGGAAGTGTGAGCGGACGCTGCAGGAGCTGGAGGAGGTGTTGCATCAGCTGGAGGTGCTGTTCTCCCTCAGCCTGGTGCCTCGTGTACTGCTTCTGCTGGGCGGCTCCGTTGTACTCCCCAAGGAGCTGTATGAGGTCAACATGGAGGCCGTAATACTAGCTGCCGGGGGAGACCACAGCCTACGGGTCTCCTCCTGCTTGCGGCAACTGTTCCGGACTCTATTTGTGGCTGACCTGATGTCCGATACCACACCTGTCTGTCTCATGGCCACCACAGTCATGGTTCTGGCCCACAGGGATTGTGGTGTTGGCTGGTTCCGGCCTAAACTGAACTTCAGGGTGCCCACAAAGGTTAAGAGCCAGGTCATCGCCCTGTCTTCAGACCCTGGCTGCTCTGCGGCCCCTCCAACAGAGGCATCAGCCTGGGAGGATTATGTGTGGTTCCAGACCCCTATGGCCATCAAGGGCTTCAGCAGCAAGTGACCCTCCAGGGTTAGAAACCGCACAGCTGTAGTAGTTTGAGATTATAGCTGTTCAGACAGAGTGCACTGGCAAAGGGAAAACATGGACACTTTCAAGAATCTCTGTGTCTGTAAGCCTGTGCAGTGTTTTTATAGGCTGTTGTCCTGGTAAATGGCTAGCATGCTCCAGATTTTATTGAATGATGTGTTGTCTTAGCACTACTTTTAGTTGAAGTGCAGTAATGAAAGGGTGCTTTGTTGTATTGTAAATTAGCTTAATGGCATTTTGCTCCTTTCATGGATGCTCCCAACATCAGGTTTACCTCTATTGCATATATGTTGATTTTGCTTTTGTAGGCGTAGATTTGTACGTCTCAACTAATCTCTATTCTCCAGCGTCTTGCTCTCTGACAGACCTTGCGACTTTTTGACTTTGACTTATTGATTGACAATTGATTAATTGTAGTTACTGATTAAAAAGGTCTTCATAATGCATCATTGACTCATTTTATGAAGACTACTTTAATAAATCACATCTTTAGCAACAGGAGTGCTGAATCACTCATTAATTACAGTAATAAGCTTTATATCTTTTCCACTTTCTTAACGAACTGGAGCAGGTCATCTGCAAGCAGCTGTGGTTCCTCAAAGGCAGCGAAGTGGCCGCCGCGAGGCATGTAGGAGTATGAGTAGATGTTTCTGTATCTGAGTTTGGCCCACGGTGGAGGACAGTGGACCAGCTCGTTGGGGAAGGCCGCCAGTCCTGTCGGCACAAACACCCCAGTCCTAGGAACAGAAAAGACATGTTAGCCCTTGTCCTCAAGGCTCCTCAAAAGTGATCTATAGGCAGAGTTAATGATCAAGGCTCCATGCACACACCTGGAATCTAATCTGTCCTCAATGTTGGTCTTAAGGTTTTCTTTGTAGAAACGCATAGAGGGTACAATGCAGCCTGTGGTCCAATAGATCATGATGTTGGTCAGGAGGTCATCCAGGCTGAATTTCCTAGAATAACATGAAAGCTATGATTGGTGCATAACTGAACAGAACATGTAGATCCCCCCCCCCCCCCCCCCCCCCCGCTTATGGTGCGAAGAAATTACTTGACTTAACTCCCCCCATTTACCTTTCCAGTCCCCCATCCTCCAAGTCCCTGTTCTTAAAGTCAGTCCAGGTGGAGAACTTCTCCAGGATGTAGGCAGCTAGGCCCACCGGAGAGTCATTCACACCACAACCTGCAGGGGGCACACTGGCATCACTATCACACCTCTGTACTCTGTCATTACCTTGGAATTTTAATTCATATTTATAGAGCATTCTTCATATCAGCACTTTTGAGATTGTTTCATAATGAAAGGTGCTTTATAAATAAACTGAATTATTATTATTATATTTATTTCAGTGGGAGAGGATCACATATTGATCCCCATTTCAGGAAACAGGCACATCCTGGTGATTATGTTCTCAAACCTGTTGTGTCTGGTTTGGTGGCCTGGATGTGCATGTAGCCTGTCTCCCTCAGGATCTCATACACGTTCTTTTCCATGAAAGGGAATAGTCTGCGAACGTCCTCCTTGGTGAACCCCACCAGGAAGGGAAGGTGGCGGCCAAACATGATGGAGAACAGTATTCCCAATCCCCTCCGGGGCCCAAACAACATGTTCAGATGCAGACCCCTCACACATCTCACAAAAGAAAAAAACAGCAAAACTGTTAACATGCTTGTTGTTTGGTTCTTGTCACACTATATTTGATGATAAGAGCTATTCTATTTCAGCAAATCATATTCAAAATAATATGCTTTACCACATATTTGTGATGGTAGGCTTAGCTCTCAGCAATTCTGCACAATGTGCACGCCAGCTCCAGGTAGCTGCCTCCCAGGGGGGCCACGCGGGCGTTGGTCTGTGCCAGCAGCTTGTGGAGGGCGGCCTGCTGCTCCAGCATGGCCCCGGGCTGCTCCAGGAGCTTCTGGAGGAGCAGGGACTGCTGTGGCTGCTGGTTGTGGATGTCTGGACTCTGGAGGTCCCTAGCCCCGGAGTCATACTCCCAGCTCTCCCTGGCCCCCGACAAGGCACCTACAGCAGGAGACACGGCCCCTACATCAACAACATTACCTACTCAAGATAACAGCTGGGGAATACTGTGTGTATGACTGATTTAATGAGACACAAATAAGACAGAAATGCTAATAAAACAGTATTACTAAAGTTTCACTTAGTTACACATCTTGCTCACGACTTCCAGAACTGGAGGTAGGGTCGAGTGGTACGAGTTCACGAGCGGAGAAAACATGTCATGAGGCATTCCAGTTAAAACTGCGAGTACTATCGCATGAATCATGACTTCACAAGCCAAATGGAACATCAGCTCCACCAATCTGCTACTGCAGTTTAAAGTGTCTGAAGTTAGGCTAACGGTGTTAGCGTCTATAAATGGAGCATGTTTGTGACTGGGTCTGAAGGTATCTAAGCATTCCTGGTCACTGCTTCTGACTGGGCTCATTTAATTACACAATAACGCACACTGGCTGATGCTCGACACCGCAGCCAATTAAAAAGAAGGTTACTGAGGGTAGCAGCACAGACATGGTGAGATTCTAGCTAAAAAACAAAAAACAAGAGCCTATTTTTAGCTACATGATCTGCAAAGTACAAACCTGTACACATTAAATTATTAATAAAATATAAAATACATTTTAAAAGATAAAATAAAGACACAGACAACACTGATACAACTTAACTGCCCAAACTGTAGACTCAGTCAGAAGAATTATCAAGTAGTTGTTTCATGTTGACAGTTTGGTACTGGTTGTTTCTGTAGCTGCTAATGACTGCAGCTGACAGCGACTGTTTACATGTAGTTGTTGGGTGTCGATCATTAGATGCCTGGCCGGGCTCCAGCCTGAGTTACACACACTTCAGGGTCTGGAAAAGCTCTCGTCCATGCAGAGTGATTTCTCGGATGGAATTCCAACCAGGCCAATCAGTGTCCTTTGAATGTGATGACAGAATTAAACTGCGCAATGTGATTGGTTAGATGATGAAATAATCTCTGAGGACTTCCTCTTCAGCAACGCCCATCTGGCTAAACGTCTGCAATGGGAGCCTGTTCAGACTGAATATTGAGTCTGAGCATCAGGCTGTATCTCCCCTATGAGGAAAGGCTCTCAGACGCCTGCAGAATGGCGAGGGCTGGGGTTAGGGTTAGGGTTAGGGAAGGCTCTCAGACGCCTGCAGAATGGCGAGGGCTGGGGTTAGGGTTAGGGAAGGCTCTCAGACGCCTGCAGTATGGCGAGGGCTGGGGTTAGGGTTAGGGTTAGGGTTAGGGTTAGGGTTAGTGAAGGCTCTCAGACGCCTGCAGAATGGCGAGGGCTGGGGTTAGGGTTAGGGTTAGTGAAGGCTCTCAGACGCCTGCAGTATGGCGAGGGCTGGGGTTAGGGTTAGGGTTAGGGTTAGGGTTAGGGTTAGGGAAGGCTCTCAGACGCCTGCAGTATGGCGAGGGCTGGGGTTAGGGTTAGGGTTAGGGTTAGGGTTAGGGTTAGGGTTAGGGTTAGGGAAGGCTATCAGACGCCTGCAGAATGGCGAGGGCTGCTGTTGTTGAGTACTTGTCAAACTGAGGATGGTCATTATAAGGCCTAGCAAATGAATATGGTGAATAATAACACCATGACTATAAATAATACTACACATTTACCAAAATCTGATTGGCCGACGCCCCCGGCACTCACCCAGGCTGTTCTCGCTGCTGGTTGGCCAGGAGGTGATGCGGTGGCCCGGGAGCCCGCCCTCCTCCTGGCGGATCTCGTGGACCAGCTGCATGCGGCAGCGCGTGAAGTCCTCGAACGAGATCCGCCCTCGCTCGTCAGCGCCCAGCTGGCCCATGATCTCCGCCACCGACTCCTCCATGTTCAGCTGCCGACACACCATCAACAGGTCGTTCCTGACGCCAGGGTCAGAGAGAGAGAGTTCAGAGTGTGTTATACTGTGCATTTGATAAATAAAACACTTGTACTTCAGACAGAGAAAGAGAGAGAGAGAGAGAGAGAGAGAGTGTGTGTGTGTTTTTTGAGAGAGAGAGAGAGAGAGAGCATGAATAGGTGTGTGTGTGTATGTGAGAGAAAGAGGTTTTGTTATCAAGAGGAGAGAAAAGGATGGCTTTTCAATATCAATAGTTTTATATTATAGTGTTAGTTCCTAACATGCTGAGGAAGACATTCATCTTTTGAGCGCACTGTCAGTGATAATTGCCCCTTTTTAAAAGCCACACTTTTACCAATTCAAAGATTTACTGTCAGATCAGGATCATGTAATCTCCCAAAGTGTAACAATAAGTACAGTAAGACGGCCAAATATATTCCTCTTTCTGGGAATTTGATCCCAAGCCCCAGTCCATTCACAACTCCCACTCTATTCACAACCCAGAGTGCTGCATCAGCCCCTGGAGCTGGAGACTGTGTTATTTCAGTTCTGATGCTCTCGGTCTCTCCGTGTCATGCCTCAGAAGATGTAACGACAGCTCTCGTTGTGTGCAGGACAACTTCCCCTCTCAGAATGAAGACAGAATTGGTTTCCTCTGATAAAAGAGAGGAACCAGCTCTTCACTCTCGCAAGGATCTTGGAGGGGGCTTGGGAGTTTGCCCAACCTGTCTACATGTGTTTTGTGGACTTGGAGAAGGCTTACGACCGGGTCCCTCGAGAGGTCTTGTGGAGGGTTATGCGGGAGTATGGGGTAAGGGGGTCCCTACTTAGGGCCATCCAATCCCTGTACACCCAGAGCGAGAGCTGTGTCCGGGTCCTCGGCAGTAAGTCGTCTTCCTTTCCGGTGGGTGTTGGCCTCCGCCAGGGCTGCGCTTTGTCACCAATCCTGTTTGTGATTTTCATGGACAGGATATCGAGGCGTAGCCGGGGGGAGGAGGGTTTGCAGTTCGGTGAGCTGGGGATCACGTCACTGCTTTTTGCAGATGATGTGGTCCTGATGGCATCAGCTGCCTGCGACCTCCAGCACTCTCTGGATAGGTTCGCAACTGAGTGTGAAGCGGCTGGGATGAGAATAAGCACTTCTAAATCTGAGGCCATGGTTCTCAGCAGGAAACCGGTGGCCTGTCCGCTCCGAGTAGGAAATGAGTCCTTACCCCAAGTGAAGGAGTTCAAGTATCTGGGGGTCTTGTTCACGAGTGAGGGAACCATGGAGAGGGAGTTTGGCCGTAGAATTGGAGCAGCTGGTGCGGTTCTGCAGTCGCTTTACCGCACTGTTGTGACGAAAAGAGAGCTGAGCCAAAAGGCAAAGCTCTCGATCTACCGGTCTATCTTCGTCCCCACCCTCACCTATGGTCATGAAGGATGGGTCATGACCGAAAGAACGAGATCACGGATACAAGCGGCCGAAATGAGTTTTCTCTGGAGGGTGGCTGGGGTCTCCCTGAGAGATCGGGTGAGAAGTTCAGTCATCCGGGAGAGACTCGGAGTAGAGCCGCTGCTCCTTTGCGTCGAAAGGAGCCAGTTGAGGTGGTTCGGGCATCTAGTGAGGATGCCTCCTGGGCGCCTCCCTAGGGAGGTGTTCCAGGCGTGTCCGGCTGGGAGGAGGCCGCGGGGTAGACCCAGGACTAGGTGGCGGGACTACATCTCCGCACTGGCCTGTGAGCGGCTAAAGATTCCCCAGGCAGAGCTGGTTGATGCTGCTAGGGAAAGGGATGTCTGGGGCCCCCTGCTGGAGCTGCTGCCTCCGCGACCCGACCCTGGATAAGCGGATGAAGATGATGATGATGATGATGATAAAAGAGACACATGCCTAGAGCCTGATGCATTAGTGTTGGTAGAAACTCTCCCAAAAAGGCCCCTGGATGTTTTAATTTCATCTTAGACTACTTTGTCAAGTATGTGTACAGCCCAAAGCCAAAGAGCTTTACTGCCAAGAAATAACCTTCAACACGTTGGAGTTCATTACCTTATAATTACAGCCAGCCGCTGAGAGGACTCGGGATAGTGCTACATAAGCTGGGACTCCGTTTATGAGACACTGTTTACTAGAGACGAACAAGTATCTGACAGACGTGTTATCAGGAAGTGGGCTGTTCAGTTTCCTGTGCTGCGACTGTGAACTGGCCTAGTTCCTGCTAGACTAGGGTCAGGCCAGCCTAGTTCCTGCTAGACTAGGGTCAGGCCAGCCTAGTTCCTGCTAGACTAGGGTCAGGCCAGCCTAGGTCCTGCTAGACTAGGGTCAGGACAGCCTAGGTCCTGCTAGACTAGGGTCAGGCCAGCCTAGGTCCTGCTAGACTAGGGTCAGGCCAGCCTAGGTCCTGCTAGACTAGGGTCAGGCCAGCCTAGTTCCTGCTAGACTAGGGTCAGGACAGCCTAGGTCCTGCTAGACTAGGGTTAGGCCAGTCTAGTTCCTGCTAGACTAGGGTCAGGCCAGCCTAGGTCCTGCTAGACTAGGGTCAGGCCAGCCTAGGTCCTGCTAGACTAGGGTCAGGCCAGCCTAGGTCCTGCTAGACTAGGGTCAGGCCAACTTGCTCTGAACTGGCGAGGGTGGCAGTGTGTGTGTGTGTGTGTGTGTGTGTGTGTGTGTGTGTGTGTGTGTGTGTGTGTGTGTGTGTTACACACCATCTGTATGCAGCATGTAGATTCAACTATGATCTATGCCAGTTTAGAGGTACTGATTAGACATTGCTGGTAATGGGGTAAAAACATGTCTGTGGTGGTACTATCCGTTTCAAGGACTCTGGTGTCATGGATATGCGTGTGTAACCGTCGTCCTCTCGTCTGCGTTGTGTTCTACCGCTTGACCCATGTTAAGGGCTGGATCCCACGTTCAACAGGCTCTCCCGCTTGTGAGTCAATATGGGTGTCCCTCTTGGAGAGGGGTACAGTCCCGTCTCCATGGGTGGGCATTTGGGGGCCTGGCCCACCCACTGAATCAGCTGGGCCCGCCCTGAACGAAACGCGAAAGACGTACTAATGGCGCGTTCCAGGCAACCCGTAACTCGTGTTTTTCCTACCTCCTACATCTGTACGAGTTCACGGGTGGGAAGTTACGGGTTTGACTGCCATTCCAGAGCATTTTCACGTGTAGGAGGTCGGAAAAGTTACGGGTTGCCTGGAACGCACCATAAATCTCTGTGATGACGGAATGACCCCGGGCTATTCTGCATCTGATTGGCTTACCCTGATATACTTTAACCAATCGAACTGACCACTAAAACCTGACCAATCTCAACCAAGGAAGGCACCATATTAGCCAATCCCAGGCAGAGTAGGGCAGATCATTCATTCCGTGCGGTTATTTTTGGTAATGTTAACGACATACTAGTGCAAAAACTTGCATACATGGGATGAATTATTAGTGGATGTCAGAAGATTCAGAAGTAGTGGTGATTGCTACTTGGCTTAGGCTACCCATACAAATACAAATAAAACTTGATTTGTGCGCTTTCTTCCATTGAAAGAAGGCACGAAAATCGACTTTCAGACTTTCTGTGTTAAATGCATCTTGTATTCTGCCATATCGCTTCATTTTCATCCGTGTTTAGCATTTTGGTAGTGCTCCGTTGCCCCCTACAGTCCTCATGAAAATACAGTCCACGTTACGGTCCGTTGACCGGTCTTACTAGCTCGTTATTCACTTAACATTGTAGGCCAGGTAAAACGATGCAACAACTTGACTTTCCCGTCATTCACATCACCTATTGGTCAATCACGTTACCCACTTTAGCTATATAGCTACTGGCAGCATCAATGAACATTGAAAACGGAGATCTTGAGTAGGCTATTTGTTGAAAATTGATTACAAAATGAAGTGGATTAAACGAGTTTGGGTTACGATATAAGGTAGGTCTTTTGTGATTAATTACCAGTTGTTATGGCTGTGCGTTTTGCTTTGCCTAGATTTAATCGGCACTCGAGAGCGTTAACTTTGCTTCCTGGAGCGGTGGGCTAAGGCCTAGTAGGCTAGTAGTAGCCTAAACACTGATTAGTGAGGGAGTAGGCTATTGAGTGCTGTGCCCTAAGGGGGTGTATTTTATCGTTCTGTCATTCCTCTTCGTGGTGCTTGGCCATTGTTGTCATATAATGGCTCTGTAGTTTATTTAGTGTGTCCCTAAAAGCTTGGTTGTTTCTGTATGTTTTTTGCATATAAAAACGCCACTGCTCAGCGCCCTTCTGGTGCTGTGAAACCTCCCATCAGGGCATGCTTTGAAAGCGCATCCCTCCCAAAATTGTGCGCGCTGCGCGCTTGCTTCGCTGGTCCTGACTTAACCGGTTCTAGGACCCACCAGACGCCAGGGCTTAGTTGTCTTGATAAAAACATTTTAGTAATTACAATCGTTTTTAACGTGTTTTAACTTTACCAAGACAATTATCCACCCAGGGTTTAGGTTCTCAGGTCACCCCACCTATCTGGAGAGGAGAGTTGGCTGGTTAAGTGACTCGTCAAATAAGGCTGAAGAAGCTAGTTTCATAAGCTGCAATTTTCTTTTGGGGAAAACTTGTTTATTTGTTTGCACAACAGGGATGCCCTTTTGCATGTACAGTAGGCCTACTTTGAATCACTTATGATGGACTTGATAGGTTTAGTGTTATTTTTATTTAAAAAGGTTTAAAAATGTTTTTGCATATTTTGCATATTCTCCATATAACAGCAATCAACTTATTTTGACAGTTTTGATGAATTCTGAGCAGTGAGGAGACATTCCAAAGATATGGTAATGGTAAGGTAGGTAGACAGACAGACAGACAGACAGACAGACAGACAGACAGATAGATAGATAGATAGATAGATAGATAGATAGATAGATAGATAGATAGATTGATAGATAGATATAGACTTATGTCAAAAACACACAGAGGTAGGTTTTGGTGAGAACTTAGAATAACAATGAGAAATTAGATATCCCTCTAAATCTGGCTGAAAAACGACTTAAAACGGGCTTAAAAGCACCTAAACAATTTGTGTGTGCCCCCCCTAACATATTGAATGCCCCCCCTGGCATTTCATTCTGGAAACGGGTCTGGAGGGGTATATGGGTGTCCCTCTTGGAGAGGGGTATATGGGTGTCCCTCTTGGAGAGGGGTATATGGGTGTCCCTCTTGGAGAGGGGTATATGGGTGTCCCTCTTGGAGAGGGGTATATGGGTGTCCCTCTTGGAGAGGGGTATATGGGTGTCCCTCTTGGAGAGGGGTATATGGGTGTCCCTCTTGGAGGGACCGTCAGCGCTCCTTTGAGGAGTGGGTTTCACCAGCTACCCCACGTTTCACTCGGTTACATGATATGAGAAGAACGTGAAGATGCAAAGTTAGAGAACATGAGTTAAACTAGATCACAACTGACACATGAGCCGATACGCCCTAGGCTAGTCAATTCCCATTTATTATGACCTGACACGACACAGTTGTTTTTTAATCCCGTGTATCAATTTCCATCCTAGTCCACACCAGATGAAACATCAGTCCTAATGGACAGAAGAAGCATGCAGTAGAAGTTGTACTAGTCTGGGAAACCTCCAAACTTCGCTAGGGACGTCTGGGCAACATCGCTCACATTACAAGCCAGAGAAAACAACTGGATTCTCGAATATATTTGCAGTTCGCGAATGCATATATCTGGCACACTTTCACTTCATGAGTGAACTGACTGACCTCTTCTTTACCCGACGGTGTTATGATAACTCGTCTACCTGTTGATGTATCCATCGCCGTCCCCGTCGCACGTCTGGAACAGCCGTCTGACCCTCTCCTCCTCGGCCGTGCTGGTGTCGCTGCTGCCGCTGCTCACACTCACCTCCCCCGCTGCTGCCGCCGCCATGATCTCCCCAAACCAGCTGAACTATTTACCCCTCAAACTCTCCGCTTTCCCACAAGTAGAAAGGAGGCTACTAGTCCAGCATTGTAGCAATGCAACTTTAGTTATCACCAGTAGACAATAGGCCTATATGCTCGCCGAGCTTTTGTCTTTCACTTCGAAAAGGGTTACAGCGTGTGTCATAAAAAGTCAGCCCAAAAGCGAGCGCTGGTAGTCGGGTAGGGGAGGGGAGAGAGCCCGTCATGATGAGGGCTGAGGGCTGGGGTAGGGGAGGGGAGAGAGCCCGTCATGATGAGGGCTGAGGGGGTAGGGGAGGGGAGAGAGCCCGTCATGATGAGGGCTGAGGGCTGGGGTAGGGGAGGGGAGAGAGCCCGTCATGATGAGGGCTGGGGTAGGGGAGGGGAGAGAGCCCGTCATGATGAGGGCTGGGGTAGGGGAGGGGAGAGAGCCCGTCATGATGAGGGCTGAGGGCTGGGGTAGGGGAGGGGAGAGAGCCCGTCATGATGAGGGCTGGGGTAGGGGAGGGGAGAGAGCCCGTCATGATGAGGGCTGGGGTAGGGGAGGGGAGAGAGCCCGTCATGATGAGGGCTGGGGTAGGGGAGGGGAGAGAGCCCGTCATGATGAGGGCTGGGGTAGGGGAGGGGAGAGAGCCCGTCATGATGAGGGCTGGGGTAGGGGTAGGGGTAGGGGAGGGGAGAGAGCCCGTCATGATGAGGGCTGAGGGCTGGGGTAGGGGAGGGGAGAGAGCCCGTCATGATGAGGGCTGGGGTAGGGGAGGGGAGAGAGCCCGTCATGATGAGGGCTGGGGTAGGGGAGGGGAGAGAGCCCGTCATGATGAGGGCTGAGGGCTGGGGTAGGGGAGGGGAGAGAGCCCGTCATGATGAGGGATGAGGGGGTAGGGGAGGGGAGAGAGCCCGTCATGATGAGGGCTGAGGGGGTAGGGGAGGGGAGAGAGCCCGTCATGATGAGGGCTGAGGGCTGGGGTAGGGGAGGGGAGAGAGCCCGTCATGATGAGGGCTGAGGGCTGGGGTAGGGGAGAGAGCCCGTCATGATGAGGGCTGAGGGCTGGGGTAGGGGAGGGGAGAGAGCCCGTCATGATGAGGGCTGGGGTAGGGGAGGGGAGAGAGCCCGTCATGATGAGGGCTGGGGTAGGGGAGGGGAGAGAGCCCGTCATGATGAGGGCTGAGGGCTGGGGTAGGGGAGGGGAGAGAGCCCGTCATGATGAGGGCTGGGGTAGGGGAGGGGAGAGAGCCCGTCATGATGATGGCTGAGGGCTGGGGTAGGGGAGGGGAGAGAGCCCGTCATGATGATGGCTGAGGGCTGGGGTAGGGGAGGGGAGAGAGCCCGTCATGATGAGGGCGGAGTACCGGGGCTGCACACTGCGCATTTGGAAGAAACTTTTTGGTATTAGGCAAGTTCCCATAAACGCAGAGGCCGTTTAGGGTTCGGGTTCAAGTTAGGCTTTGGGTTAGGTTTAGGGTTAAGGTTAGGCTTAGGTATAGGGCTGGGTTAAGGCTAGGTTTAGGGTTGGGGTTAGACCATGGATGTATTAGGGTTAGGGTTAGGGTCTGCTTGCCCAGTTTCGAATTTTAGTTGATGAAAAAGCTATTAAAAAGCGCACTATTCCCAGAAGAGCTTGCCATGTGGGTAACTGATAACATTTCTGTAGCCTACATTAGATTACAATTATAGCCTATTAGATTAGATAGGCAATTAAATATATTTTAGCCGATAATCTAATGGTTTTGGTCTGTGTGTGTGTGTGTGTGTGTGTGTGTGTGTGTGTTTTCTGATTGCCTGGACCTCGAATTGATGTTCACACTCCATTATCCGAAGTAACGGAGTCCTAACCTTGGACGCACTTTGACAGACCTGTAGGCTATAGCCTACCCTATACCTGTACTGATCAGACGGGAAACCGGTTCTCTGAACCCTGGTCGGGTTGAATCTGTAATAATACATTCAGAGAGAGATATCATGTCATGCAAAACGAGCCTACGATGAGTCCTGTTTACTTGAGTGTGCATCTATAGACAGAAAGACAAGGAGCCAAGGCTACTCTATTGAGACGCACCCCTCGTCGTGACGTTTGGGATGTGAACCCATCCGCTGCAGTAGTTGCACTTCGTGACAGAAGCTGCAGGGGATCTGATTTGGGTGGTGAAAGGTATCACCACCACCTTAGTTCGAAAATACACGTTTTTAGTGAATGACATCGTCAACCAGCTCGTACAGTTAACCAGCTAGCTTGAGAATTAATGAATTAGAATGAAACGTTTGGCTTCCGTGTCTCTAATGTGAACTAGCCTAGCTAGCTAGCCGGGGAGCTAACCCTAACCCTAACCCTACCTAGGGAGCTACGTTACTGCTGCGTATCTGCAGTCTTTAACGGTCACGTTAGTTAGTTAGCTAAGGTTAGTTAACGCGTTACGCTAATTTGCAATAGGTAAACTTATGAACTTGTCATAGTCTGCTGTTAACTATCTGACGTTAGCTAACCAGCTCAGCTCAGCAGAGACTTGGCAGAACTCAACGCATCAGATCACTAGTGCTAGGGTTAGGGTTAGGTTAGGGTTAGGGTTAGGTTAGGGTTAGGGTTAGGGTTAGGTTAGGGTTAGGGTTAGGTTAGGTTAACCCTAACCCTAGTTATGAGGGTAAACGAGCTATCATTGCTCTTGACACTTGGTTACAGTTCTCTTGTCTTGTAGGGCATCATGTCACGTCCGTCTCCTAAGCCAGCTAAGGGCCCGTCCAGGCAGTCTGGGGCCGGGCAGGGCAGGGGCAAAGGGCTGAAAGACATTCGCATCGATGAAGAGGTCAAGATTGCTGTCAACATCGCTCTGGAGAGATTCCAATATAGTGAGCAGAAAGGTAAGAGACAGTCATACACTTGTGATCCGTGGTGTTTAATCACAGTGTCTAACTAACCCACCCGTTACATTGGATTTCACAGAAATGGAGTTTCCCTCCTCCTTGTCCAGCACTGAGAGGGCGTTCATTCACCGTGTGGCCCAGTCCCTGGGGTACATATCTAAAAGCAGAGGGTAAGTGTATCCACCCATCTATCCACCCATCTATCCACCCATCTATCCACCCATCTATCCACCCATCTATCCACCCATCTGTTCCGGCGTGCCCAGAGCAGGGTTAGAACCCGGGTCTCCCGCTTGGAGGGACTGTCAGCGCTCCTTTGAGGAGTGAGTTTCACCAGCTACTCCAAGTTTCCCTCAGTTACATAAGCTCTTCAGGATTACCTTGGGCCAGGCTCTGGGACCACAGCTGAGGAAAATGTGTCTTTTGAAGAGGTCATTGTTGTGGGCTTGAGTTTGTGGACTTTGGTTTCTGGTGACCCAGTGAGACTCGTACTCATTCACAGAATCCGAGCCTGTAGCCTCTATGAAGGCTGGCAGACTTATTCCCGGGGTTGGTCGACTGGGGGGGGACATCCAATCAGTTTCACTTCCCCTGAACAGGAAGAAACGTCTGCAGAACTGACTCACTGTATGCACCGACGGCATCCATCATCATCGTAGTTAATTAATAACACGCAGTAAACATGATGTATTTTAAACTCCAGCAAAGGCTCCAGTCGCAGCCTCACCATCAGGAAGAAGACCGGCCTGGAGACGCCCCAGGCCCTCATGACCTTCAACCTCTCCCAGAATTCCCAGCATGTGGTGCGCAGCCTGCTGCAGACGTTCCCCCTCACCAACAAGGAGCGCACAGAGCTGCTGCCGCACGCAGAGAGGGGCTTGTCTGTGGCTATGGAGGCTGGTGAGTGAGTGAGTGAGTGAGTGAGTGAGTGAGTGAGTGAGTGAGTGAGTGAGTGAGTGAGTGAGTGAGTGAGTGAGTGAGTGAGTGAGTGAGTGTGTGAGTGAGTGAGTGAGTGAGTGAGTGAGTGTGTGAGTGAGTGAGTGAGTGAGTGGGTGAGTGAGTGGGTGAGTGGTTGAGTGAGTGAGTGAGTGAGTGAGTGTGTGTATACTGAGTCTACAACAGGTGCTTTAGGATCCAGTTTATTCTGCTTACAATCATTATGGTCGTGACACTTGAAGGACACAAGCCTAACCCATGCAAACAGGCTTAACTGTCTCTCTCTATCTCTCTCTCTCTCTCTATCTCTCTCTCTCTCTCTATCTATCTTTCTCTCTTTCTTCCCCTCTCTCTTTCTCTCTCTCTCTCTCTCTCTCTCTCTCTCTCTCTCTCCCTCTCCCTCTCTCTCTCTCTCTCTCTCTCTCTCTCTCCCTCTCTCCCTCTCTCCCTCCCTCCCTCCCTCCCCTCAGAGAACAGCCGTGATAAGAACCGGACCAGCGGGCGTCTCAACAACGGCATCCCCCAGGTGCCCCAGCGGAGGGGGCTGGCCGAGACAGACTTCTTCCGCCGCTCGCTGCCCGTGTACGAGCGCCAGCAGGAGATCGTCCAGGTCATCAAGGACAACCGCGTGGTCCTGGTGGTGGGCGAGACGGGCTCGGGAAAGACCACCCAGGCGAGTCCACCTCGCTCTCCGCAGAGTTAGACCCACACAGAGGTCCTGGCTGCAGCATCTGGAAAAAGGATAGGAGAGAGACTTTTGTTGTAGATGATAATAACATAATCAATCATTCATTTTATTTATAAAGCACTTTTAATGGTGAAAACGATTATTAGTGCTGAGACAATTCTGAAGTCATTAAGAAAACAGAGACACAAATTAATATATAAATAAAATATATAGGCTACACATTACATACAAAAAAACTTTTCTAAATAAGTAGGTATTTAGACCACTGTTAAAAGAACCCAAAGTCTGTGATGCCCTCAGATTGTCAGAGAGGGTTAGGGTTAGGGTTAGGGTCCAACGGCGGGGGACAGCTGAGATGAGCTGTACTTGTTGATGATGTCAGCTGATCACATGTGTTTGTTGATGATGTCAGCTGATCACGTGTGTTTGTTGATGATATCAGCTGATCACGTGTTTGTTTAGGAGTTCACAGCCTTAATGACCTCCTTCAGTCTCATCCACGGAAATGCTCTAGAAAACGCCCTACCGACAGTACGTTAAATGTATCAGTCCTAATCTAAGCGGAAAGCGTTGTTGCTGTTTGTGTCCCAGATTGCCCAGTTCCTCCTGGACGACTGCAGTGAGACCAGGACCCCGTGTCGCATCTACTGCACCCAGCCCAGGCGCCTGGCGGCCATCGCCGTGGCGGAGAGGGTGGCGGCGGAGCGGGGGGAAAGCATCGGCCAGACCATCGGCTACCAGATACGCCTGGAGAGCAGGTCATAAACCTGGAGATTAGGTCCTAACTCTGGAGATTAGGTCATAACTCTGGAGATTAGGTCCTAACTCTGGTTAACAGGTCCTAACTCTGGAGATTAGGTCATAACTCTGGTTAGCAGGTCATAACTCTGGTTAACAGGTCCTAACTCTGGAGATTAGGTCATAACTCTGGTTAACAGGTCCTAACTCTGGTTAACAGGTTCTAACTCTGGTTAGCAGGTTATAACTCTGGTTAGCAGGTCATAACTCTGGTTAACAGGTCCTAACTCTGGTTAGCAGGTCATAACTCTGGGTAGCAGGTCCTAACTCTGGTTAGCAGGTCATAACTCTGGTTAACAGGTCCTAACTCTGGTTAGCAGGTCATAACTCTGGGTAGCAGGTCATAACTCTGGGTAGCAGGTCCTAACTCTGGTTAACAGGTCATAACTCTGGTTAACAGGTCATAACTCTGGTTAACAGGTCATAACTCTGGTTAGCAGGTCATAACTCTGGTTAACAGGTCATAACTCTGGGTAGCAGGTCATAACTCTGGGTAGCAGGTTATAACTCTGGGTAGCAGGTCATAACTCTGGGTAGCAGGTCATAACTCTGGGTAGCAGGTCCTAACTCTGGTTAACAGGTCCTAACTCTGGTTAACAGGTCATAACTCTGGTTAACAGGTCCTAACTCTGGTTAGCAGGTCCTAACTCTGGTTAACAGGTCCTAACTCTGGTTAGCAGGTCCTAACTCTGGTTAACAGGTCCTAAC
>NW_028175837.1:1437500-1440000 GCF_949987555.1 Borostomias antarcticus
AATGATGTTCGAAATAAAGACTGTGTTAAGGATGATCTGGAAGCATTCAATGCCTTGTTGGGAGAATTCATGGAATTACAAGTGTCCGTGCAATCAATGTTGCCTCTCGAGGAAAAAGTGGCGGATCATGTTGACTGGTATGAGCCAAAACTAATTCGTTGTAGGGAGTTCTTATCGGACGTGGATGCTTGGCTTGGCAGCGAGGAACAAGATGAACAGTCGTCCGAAAGTCATCGGCGGACGAAGCCTTTGGAGTATGTCCGTCGCTCACCAGTACACATTGTACAGAACCACAACCACTCCTCCCTAGTGAACCAGGCTCTCCCCTCCCTCTCCTCCTCCCTAGTGAACCAGGCTCTCCCCTCCCTCTCCTCCTCCCTAGTGACCCGGGCTCTCCTCTCCCTCTCCTCCTCCCTAGTGACCCGGGCTCTCCTCTCCCTCTCCTCCTCCCTAGTGAACCAGGCTCTCCTCTCCCTCTCCTCCTCCCTAGTGAACCAGGCTCTCCCCTCCCTCTCCTCCTCCCTAGTGAACCGGGCTCTCCTCTCCCTCTCCTCCTCCCTAGTGACCCGGGCTCTCCTCTCCCTCTCCTCCTCCCTAGTGACCCGGGCTCTCCTCTCCCTCTCTCTCCCCTCCGCCCCCTGCAGCTCGTCCCTGGAGTCGGGGAAGCAGGACGAGTCGTCCCTGATGCGGTCGTCCAGCGCGGAGCTGAGTGCGGAGGACCAGGAGCGTCTGAGCGTGTACCACCACAGCTACGATGACGAGCGCGTGGACCTGGACCTCATCATGCACCTGCTGCACAGCATCTGCTCCAGCTCCGACGAGGGTGAGACACAGAGGAGGCCAGGGTCTCAAACTAAACTTGCTTATCCGCTCAGCTATTTTAACCTCAAACCTGAGGAGGCCTGAAGAAATTAAATGCAAGCTCCCCAAGGAGCTTTTAATGTTTTTGTAATACGCATTTATTCTAAAAAGGCGAAGTGTTGTACTTGTGCACTAGATTATGCTCTTAGTCACTTGTTTAGAAAGGAGATGCACTTGTGAGTTCTGGTGAGTAATAGTCCACTCACTACCTACGTTAAATGCAATCATTGTTAGTCGCTTTAGATAAAAGCATTTGCTAAATGACTAATGTAAAAATGTGACGTTCCTTCTGGCTTCATGCTGACATGGTGGTCTGTCCTTCCTGCTGACATGGTGGTCTGTCCTTCCTGCTGACATGGTGGATGTCCTTCCCAGGCGCCGTGCTGATCTTCCTCCCGGGATACGACGAGATCGTTGGACTGAGGGAACGCATTCTCGACGACGACAAACGCTTCGTCGACCACTCCCAGAGGTAGAACCTGTTTAGAGAACGTCTCCCAGAGGTAGAACCTGTTTAGAGAACCTGTTTAGTTGAGATTGTGTGTTCAGTCCTGGATCCCAGTGTTGAACATCTGGAATGAAAGCTCGTAGTTGATTAGATTAGCACATGCAGGCTGAAGCCTCAGAGGCTTGTTTATTCAGAGGCTTGTTTATTCAGAGGCTTTTTTATTTGTCAGGGACAGTGTACATTAAAGAATATTCCAGAATTAGCCCAGAAGGCTAGTGTCCATCTGTAGTCCCTGTAGTGACGGGCTGTGTGTGGTTGGGTCTGGCAGGTATCAGGTGTTCACTCTCCACTCCAACATGCAGACGTCCGACCAGAGGAGGGTCCTCAAGAACACCCCCGCTGGGGTGCGCAAGATAGTGAGTCCACACACATCACATGCTCAGAACATCCCCGCTGGGGTGCGCAAGATAGTGAGTCCACACACATCACATGCTCAGAACACCCCCGCTGGGGTGCGCAAGATAGTGAGTCCACACACATCACATGCTCAGAACACCCCCGCTGGGGTGCGCAAGATAGTGAGTCCACACACATCACATGCTCAGAACACCCCCGCTGGGGTGCGCAAGATAGTGAGTCCACACACATCACATGCTCAGCACCACTCATCCATGGGCTTTGGCATTGAAGACCCCATTCATTCATTCATTCATTCATTCATTCATTCACTCACTCACTCACTCACTCACTCACTCACTCACTCACTCACTCACTCACTCACTCACTCACTCACTCACTCACTCGGACTTCAAGGAGACTGTGAGATGAAACTGACGTTTAAATCTTTCCTGCAGATTCTGTCCACCAACATCGCAGAGACCAGCATCACGGTCAACGATGTGGTCTTTGTCATCGACTCCGGAAAGGTTAAAGAGGTGAGGAATAGAGGTGGTGAAGAAAATCCATTCATGTAAGAATCGCTATTCTATTCACCATTACATCGCTATTCTATTCACCATTACATCGCTATTCTATTCACCATTACATCGCTATTCTATTCACCATTACTGATCCATTCACAAATTTAAAAAAAATAAAAAATAAAAAATGTCTTCATTAAAATTAGTTTTTATTATATATATATATATATATATATATATATATTAGTGTTTCAAATTGTAGGCACGTCCC
>NW_028175837.1:1442500-1508460 GCF_949987555.1 Borostomias antarcticus
TACAGATGCTCAAGGTAACAACCGCTAACCTTCCCCCCCAAACCCTAACCACTAACCTTCCCCCCCAGACCCTAACAATGTCTTTACTTAAAGGAGTAGTAAAGGGAAAAATCATGTTTAGCCCTGTTTTAAGGTTACTTATGATCATATACAATGGTTCAGATCATAACGTTGACAAAACTAGCACTTTTGATAAAGTTGATAAAGTTGATCTACCACTGTGTTGGTCATACGATGGATGTGGGTGGGCACTGTGAAAAATCATTCAAAAACATGTTAAACTCTCGATTTCAAAGACAAGAAGAGCGGCTCGTCCAATGACCGCAGGGTCGGGGGTTTGAATCCCGGCTCCTCCTGTTCACATGTCGAAGTGTCCTTGGGCGAGACACTGAACCCCAGGTTGCTCCCAGTGAGCAGGCTAGCACCTTGCATGGCAGCTGCCGCCATTGGTGTGTGAATGTGTGTGTGAATGGGTGAATGAGAGGGAAAGTGCTTTGGATTAAATAAGTGTAATCCATTAGATCAGTGGTTTCTCAAAGGGAAGAGTAAAAGAGAGAGTGTTTTTCTTAGCGGAACCAAACAGACCCATTGTTCTCTCTCATTCTAACCCTCAGAGCATCGACGCCATGGACCCATGGGAGGACCTGACGGAGCTGGGCCACCACCTGGCCGACCTGCCCGTGGAGCCGCACCTGGGCAAGATGGTGCTGTGCGGCGTGGTGCTGAAGTGCCTGGACCCCGTCCTGACCATCGCCTGCACGCTGGCGCACCGTGACCCCTTCACGCTGCCCGCCCAGGCCTCGCAGAGGAGGGCGGCCATGCTCTGCCGCAAGCGCTTCACTGCCGCCACCTTCAGCGACCACATGGCCTTGCTCCGAGCCTTCCAGGTTTTTACCTTTTTTAAATTTAACCTTTATTAACCAGGCAAGTCGTTAAGAACACATTTTTATTTAGAATAGTGACCTGCAAAGCCTCTTGAGGGAAGGGGGGTGGGTCTGAAAATGAATGTCAAAGTTATTTTAAAACCAACACAGTTAACAGACAACAGAACACATCCAAACAGTCAACACAGTTAACAGACAGCAGAACACATCCAAACAGTCAACACAGTTAACAGACAGCAGAACACATCCAAACAGTCAACACAGTTAACAGACAGCAGAACACATCCAAACAGTCAACACAGTTAACAGACAGCAGAACACATCCAAACAGTCAACACAGTTAACAGACAACAGAACAAATCCAAACAGTCAACACAGTTAACAGACAACAGAACACATCCAAACAGTCAACACAGTTAACAGACAACAGAACAAATCCAAACAGTCAACACAGTTAACAGACAGCAGGGTTAGGGTTAGAATGTGTAACTGTGGTGTCAGAATGGCGGTTGACAGGTGTGTGTTTGTGGGGCAGGCCTGGCAGAAGGCCCACAGCGAAGGCTGGGAGAGATCCTTCTGTGAGAAGAACTTCCTGTCCCAGGCCACCATGGAGATCATCATAGGCATGAGGACCCAGCTGCTCGGGCAGCTCCGAGCCATCGGTGGGTCCCCTGGAGAACCTTTAGAACCTAGAGAACCTCAGACATCGTACTCATTATCTGTCCCTCCTTCCACCGTCCACGACTTGTTCTCATGTAGCAGAAAATCCAACCAAAGTTAAAAGAGCTTTAGCTAAAAAACTATAATGAGAAAGGACATGTCCATCATAGTGAAGTGTGTGACTGGGATTGGTCCCCAGGGTTGGTGCGAGCACGCGGGGGCGGGGACATCCGGGATGTGAACATGAACTCTGAGAACTGGTCGGTGGTGAAGGCGGCGCTGGTGGCGGGGTTGTACCCCAACCTGATCCACGTGGACCGGGACACCGGCTCGCTGTCCGGGGCGAAGGAGAAGAGGGTCCGTCTCCACCCCACCTCTGTGCTCAGCCAGCCTCCGACGTACAAGAAGGTAGGACCACCACCATCACTCACTCACTCACTCACTCACTCACTCACTCACTCACTCACTCACTCACTCACTCACCCACCCACCCACTCACTCACTCACTCACTCACTCACTCACTCACTCACTCATTCATACATTCACTCACACATTCACTCACTCACTCACTCATTCATACATTCACTCACTCACTCACATTGAAGGCTAAAGAAAGTTTGTCGTTGGGTGTTTGACTCATCCTGTAGTTGCATAGTCATTCACACGTTTTTGCTTCTATTGTCTCTAAATATAGCCATGGTGTTCAGCTCATCTCTAATGTAACTGTGGTGTTCAGGCTCTATTCTCATCTCTAATGTAACCATGGTGTTCAGGCTCTATTCATCTCTAAATGTAACTGGTGTTCAGGCTCTATTCTCATCTCTAATGTAACCATGGTGTTCAGGCTCTATTCATCTCTAAATGTAACTGTGGTGTTCAGGCTCTATTCAGGCTCTATTCTCATCTCTAAATGTAACTGGTGTTCAGGCTCTATTCAGGCTCTATTCTCATCTCTAAATGTAACTGTGGTGTTCAGGCTCTATTCTCATCTCTAATGTAACCATGGTGTTCAGGCTCTATTCTCATCTCTAATGTAACTGTGGTGTTCAGGCTCTATTCTCATCTCTAATGTAACTGGTGTTCAGGCTCTATTCTCATCTCTAATGTAACTGTGGTGTTCAGGCTCTATTCTCATCTCTAATGTAACTGGTGTTCAGGCTCTATTCTCATCTCTAATGTAACTGTGGTGTTCAGGCTCTATTCTCATCTCTAATGTAACTGGGTGTTCAGGCTCTATTCTCACCCCCTCCGGGGTCCAGTTCTCCTGACCACTTAAACAGCTTTCTGCAAGAAGCCCCCGTGAGGTAAAACCCTGCGTTTCCCTGCCTAGATCCCCCCAGCCAATGGGCAGGCGGCAGCCGTGCAGGGGCTGCCCACCGATTGGCTGATCTACGACGAGATGACCAGAGCCCACAGGATCGCCAGCGTCCGCTGTTGCACCGCCGTGTCGCCCTTCTCCCTGACTATATTTGGAGGCTGTGCCAAATTACCCAGCTCTGCCTTCCAAGAGCCGGCGGTTCTCAAAGGTAGCTCCTGACTGCCTGTCAAGAATTCACTCACTATTATATATGCTTCTAGTCAGTACTGCGTGTCTGTGTCTATTATATATGCTTGTAGTCTATTATACATGCTTCTAGTTAAATATGCTTCTAGTCAGTACTACGTGTCTGTGTGTGGTCCCTGATCGGTCCATGGTGCCGAGGGTGTACTCATTCCTGTGCTCCTGTGTTCCTGTGCTCCTGTGTTCCTGTTTCCTGTGCTCCTGTGTTCCTGTTTCCTGTGTTCCTGTTTCCTGTGCTCCTGTGTCCTGTGCTCCTGTGTTCCTGTTTCCTGTGCTCCTGTTTCGTGTGCTCCTGTTTCCTGTGCTCCTTTGTTCCTGTGTTCCTGTTTCCTGTGTTCCTGTGTTCCTGTTTCCTGTGCTCCTGTTTCCTGTGCTCCTTTGTTCCTGTGTTCCTGTTTCCTGTGTTCCTGTTTCCTGTGTTCCTGTTTCCTGTTTCCTGTGCTCCTGTGCTGGGTGTAGACGAGGGGGTGAATGAGAGCAGTGACAGCGAGATGGAGGAGCGTTCCACAGCACACCTGGCACAGGTGAAGATTGACGAGTGGCTCAACTTTAAACTGGACAGAGAGGTAAGGAGGAAGTCCTACAGTATGATTGCGTATTATGGAGACATTGTTGTTTATGTTTAACTGAACTTTGTGCTTCATCGTCTCAGAGTCTGAGACAGTTGCTCCTCAGCCCAGGGGAGTCATTTAAACAGACGGACGTCTGTCTCTCTCAGGTGTAGCAGAGCTGGTGTTGAGGTTCTCTATCTCTCTCTCAGGTGTAGCAGAGCTGGTGTTGAGGTTCTCTATCTCTCTCAGGTGGCAGAGCTGGTGTTGAGGTTCTCTATCTCTCTCTCAGGTGTAGCAGAGCTGGTGTTGAGGTTCTCTATCTCTCAGGTGGCAGAGCTGGTGTTGAGGTTCTCTATCTCTCTCTCAGGTGGCAGAGCTGGTGTTGAGGTTCTCTATCTCTCTCTCAGGTGGCAGAGCTGGTGTTGAGGTTCTCTATCTCTCTCTCAGGTGGCAGAGCTGGTGTTGAGGTTCTCTATCTCTCTCTCAGGTGTAGCAGAGCTGGTGTTGAGGTTCTCTATCTCTCTCTCAGGTGTAGCAGAGCTGGTGTTGAGGTTCTATCTCTCTCTCAGGTGGCAGAGCTGGTGTTGAGGTTCTCTATCTCTCTCAGGTGGCAGAGCTGGTGTTGAGGTTCTCTATCTCTCTCTCAGGTGGCAGAGCTGGTGTTCCAGCTGAGACAGAAGTGGCACAGTCTGTTCCTCCGGAGGATCCGCTGCCCGTCCAAATCCTGGTCCCAGCTGGACGACGCCACGCTGCGCGCCCTGGTCTCGGTGAGCGCTCACACACTCCGTCCAACGCTCACACACTAACGCTCACACACACTCCATCCAACGCTCACACACTCTCCATCCAACGCTCACACACTCTCCGTCCAACACTCACACACTCTCCATCCAACGCTCACACACTCTCCATCCAACACTCACACACTCCATCCAACGCTCACACACTCCATCCAACGCTCACACACTAACGCTCACACACACTCCATCCAACACTCACACACTCTCCATCCAACACTCACACACTCCATCCAACGCTCACACACTCTCCATCCAACGCTCACACACTAACGCTCACACACTCTCCGTCCAACACTCACACACTCTCCATCCAACGCTCACACACTCTCCATCCAACACTCACACACTCCATCCAACGCTCACACACTAACGCTCACACACACTCCATCCAACACTCACACACTCTCCATCCAACACTCACACACTCCATCCAACGCTCACACACTCTCCATCCAACGCTCACACACTAACGCTCACACACACTCCATCCAACACTCACACACTCTCCATCCAACACTCACACACTCTCCATCCAACGCTCACACACTCTCCATCCAACGCTCACACACTAACGCTCACACACACTCCATCCAACACTCACACACTCTCCATCCAACACTCACACACTCCATCCAACACTCACACACTCTCCATCCAACACTCACACACTAACGCTCACACACACTCCATCCAACACTCACACACTCTCCATCCAACACTCACACACTCTCCATCCAACGCTCACACACTCTCCATCCAACACTCACACACTAACGCTCACACACTCTCCATCCAGCGCTACTGAAATATTCATGACAATCCCTAGGATTTTTAAAATTTTAAGTCAACGTTGATTTTCCACGTGACGTTTTGACGAAGCACGTCCGTTTGTGTGCAGGTGCACAGTATTAACACGGTAGTACCATGTTAATATCTATATTTATTACTAGGAAATTACCTGCAAATACCAGTAGTTACTAGTACTCGTTACAGTACCTGCGTAGTTACCCCAAAATAGAAGCATTTACATGGTATTACCCTGGTAACCACACAGGTAACTAGTAACTAATGGTAATTGCCATGTTATTACCCTGGTATTACCGTGGTATTACCGTGGTATTACCCTGGTATTACCGTGTTATTACCCTGGTATTACCCTGGTATTACCGTGTTATTACCCTGGTATTACCCTGGTATTACCGTGTTATTACCGAGCTGTAATGCAAAGTGTTAGCAGAGTGTTGGACTGAGCGGTGTCCCAGGTGCTAGGGGCGGAGGAGCAGGCGTCGGGCCTGCAGCAGCCCACCGGGATCGGCCAGCGGCCCCGGCCCATGTGCCCCGACGAGCCACCCCAGACCTCCTCCTGGAGGGCCAACACCAGCCGGAGGACCCCCGGCAACGGAGACGCCCCGGAGACCCCCGACCACTTCCCCCTCCCCCCACACACCGGCCACGACAGGTCTGAGTCACATCAGTCTAATAGCAGGGCAGGTCTGAGTCACATCAGTCTAATAGCAGGACAGGTCTGAGTCACATCAGTCTAATAGCAGGTCTGAGTCACATCAGTCTAATAGCAGGGCAGGTCTGAGTCACATCAGTCTAATAGCAGGTCTGAGTCACATCAGTCTAATAGCAGGTCTGAGTCACATCAGTCTAATAGCAGGTCTGAGTCACATCAGTCTAATAGCAGGGCAGGTCTGAGTCACATCAGTCTAATAGCAGGTCTGAGTCACATCAGTCTAATAGCAGGGCAGGTCTGAGTCACATCAGTCTAATAGCAGGTCTGAGTCACATCAGTCTAATAGTCACATCAGTCTAATACGCAGGGCTCGGCCATGAGATCCAGACAACAGCACATCGCAATGGGGTTTTCCCACGATACTGTAATCGATTTTCCGAGGTACTGTATCAATACATTATAAAGACACACAAGAAGAATATACAGAGCAAGGCAGGGAATACACATGGATATATATATATATATATATACACATGGATATATATATATATATATATATATATATATATATATATATATATATGTACACATGGATATATAGATATGCATGAAGGATATAATTCACTCATTCACTCCTCCCATCTCAGGTCGTCCTCCAGGCTGTCCCCCGCCCCCCTCCACACCACAAAGCCCCAGGGCTCCTCCTCCCTCCTGTCCAGACCCTCCTCAGACGACCACTCCTCCGCCAGGTCCACCGACTCCTACAGCACCCCCTCCCCCACCTCCTCAGCGAAGGTACCGCCCGGCCCCGCCCGACCCCGCCCGGCCCCGCCCGGCCCCACGCGCGCCTCTAGTACTTTGTGCTGAATGTGCGTGAAAGGAGAGTGTATCTAGACCAGGCTTTCCTTTATCCGCTAATTACCGTGAGAAAACCTTTTTACCCAGAAAATTACTTGAAGTCCAACATTTAAATATCTATATAGAGCCCTCACCTTATATACCGTAGAGCCATAACCCCTGAAGACTGAACCATGTAAAAATGGCAGCTGTTTTTTTCAATCCACAAAATGGAACTGAGATTATAAGGACAATGTTGTTTTTTCTGAATCCGTCTGTTCTAATGTCAGCATTACACAAATTAAATAGCAGCAAAGTTGCAGGTCCAGATGCATTTGGTTTTAACCCCCAGGGTTGGTTCCCTCGTTCACCTTGTTATGTTACGTTAATGTTCGATGACGTAGTAGTGAACCTGCCTGAACGTTTTGTTTATGTGAAGTCAACACAGGACATGGCTTTTGTTCTATGAAATTGGGTGATTGCTTTTAGGAAAAGTTTGAAATGATGCAAAGAGACAAAATCTCTAAAACCAGGTACATTTTTTAATTAGGAGGGACAGTGTTAGAATCCAGTGTGTTGATTGACAGTTAACAGACTTCTATTGGCAGTTGGGATCAGCACCAACAACCCTGGTTTTATGTGTTGATGTTGATGACAGTATGTTTAAAGGTGTGTCCCTCAGACAGGAGTGCAGGAAGCCATAGCAACCATACGCTTGGAAGCAGGGGTTCATCTTTCTCTGTCCAGGACAGAAATGTTTACTTTACTCTTTACTCAGCTGAACTGATTTGTGAACCTTTTTGTAAGTTTATTTAAAGACATAATAGTTGTATTCCGTTTTTTGGATATTAAAGGGGGGTTAGGAGAATGTGAAGTTGTTAAGGAGAGTTAATATTTACAACAGACTAAGTCTGTTCTTTTGAGCCATTTTTATGGTTGTATTAATGCAGTAATAAATGCAGGTTGTTGCATCACACCCACGTTGTAGTGTTTGCTCAGTGCCTGTTTCAGACGGAAAGACGTGAAACACCTTAACAGTGCAAGAAAAGATTTATTTACTACATATTTACATTCTGCCCACCTGTCAGTGGGTTATACAATGCATATTTGAATTGAAGCATTATAAATGACAGTTCTGTCGATGTTACTGAGGGCGCCCTCTGCTGGAGGCGTGTAGCATCCGCAGCAGCAGGTCTGGGGCGGCGCTCTGCTCGCTGGCCGGCCGGCGGCTACTTTCCTTTTTTTTCCAATCTCGTTGTTTTGTCAATGTTCATATATCAAGAATCAGGTCACAAGAGTCCATGATTGAGGAGGGGCAGCATGGGGTCCTGGTGTGGTAACCTCTCTGCAGCAGGAGAGCAGTAGAAGAGACTGGCTGGTAGGCAGAAGCACAGTGGTGTTGTGGATCCTTTAACAGGGGGCTCTTGCAGGGGCCTTCTCTGCGGGGGGCTCTGGGGAAGGCTTGGGGATGCAGGCTGCCCTGATGGAGGTACACACTCTCTCTGTGTTCCACCTGGGCATCGACCTCTGGTCCGCTCTCATCAATGAACTCCACCTGCAGCAAGACACATTATTTCAGAGTGCATCCCAAGGACAACAACTAAGAACATACAAAAATGTGATGTTATAAAACACCATTTTCTATTTTGACACCATACCTTGAAACAACTTCTTGATCGCCTGAGGGCTGCAGGTACAGACTGGGACTTGTCCTGGGCTGGGGACAGTTCCACCTCGAATGGCAGTTGGGGTCAGGCTTGGCAGCCCCTCTCTGTGTTGAGGAGGGTGCCGGGACCCTTGGGGTCTGAGCCCCTCTATCAAAGTCACCCTCTCTGCTGTGAGGTGGGATCCTCCGTCCGTCCCTCCCACCCTCCCAGCCTCTAACTCTCTCACTCTCTGTGAGGCTGGGGCAGCAGGCCAGGTGGTGAGGCCTGCTGCAACGGAGGATCCACCTACTTTGGTTGCATTGAGAATATAGTATTACATTTCTGATAAATTGTGATCTATTAAAATGTGCTCTGTTAAAGTATTACTGCTAAATTATGCTTTAATCTGAATACATTAATACTTTAATCTAATAATTTAGGTTCCACAAAGGTTTGCTTGAAAAATGTTGTCAAATATGTATTGCTTTATATAAGTTAACCTTATTTTTGTTGTAAAACTTCAGGATCACATACTGTGTAGACCAGATAAAGAAGCTCATATTGAAAATATTACTTTAAGGTTAGTCACAAGTCATTTGCACAAGTAAAGTTAGTCACAAATAATTTGCATCTTCATATGTAAAACTCAGCTTCTTCATGAGCTGTTGGAGGACATTACACAGTATACAGGGTTGTGGTAACTATAATAGGTTTTCATTACACCAGAATGGAGACAATGCTGTGGTTGAGAAATGAAAATGAGGTCCAGCAGTGTGTTCTTCTCTGTGGTTGCAGCAGTGATGAGTTGTGCATATCCCCTGGACTGAAACAGCTCATGTATTGGCTTACGTGCGTTGGAAAATACATTCTCGTTGAAATCGCCACAGACAAGGATGGGGTGACAATCCATGATCTCCAATGAGTCCAAAAGGCTTCCCAGGTTAGACAGGAATGATCTCACACTGTAGTCTGGAGGTCTGTATACGGCTGCAATCAATGCGCTCACTGGGGCCTCAACCTTAAAAGCCAAAAACTCAAGGTCAGTTACGTTATCTATGTACCGCTTTTCACACACTCTAATGTGATTTTTAACATAAACAGCAACTCCACCACCACCTATGTTGTTTATTTGTGGAAAATTGGTGTAGGACAGGTGTCTATTGCGTTTGAACATGTTGTAGCCCTCTAAATGGAGACTCTGTGCAACCAAGGAGCCTTGTAGGTGGGTTTCTGTGAGACACAAAACATCTGCAAGACACAGTTCATGGTGGCTCTTGATGTCACTGACATGAGATGGCAATCCTTCTGTGTTATGGTGAATGATGGTCAGAGTGTCATGTCTGTTTAATGTTTGTTTGATGTGAAGAAGAGGCATCATGTCGTCCAAGCTGACTTATCTCATGGTCTCTAGGGCTGCAGTGATTTCTCGGTTGGCATATATTTTTCTCTCATCCATATCCAGGATGTGCAGTCCACTGAGAGAGGTCACTCTGCTGACAGCTACATAGGCCATGCCAGGTTCAAAAATGTGTTTAAGCGAGACTACAGCTGATGTCCTTGTCATACCTTGAACCTTATGTATTGTACAAGCAAAGGCAAGCTTTATAGGGAACTGTCTGCGTACCACTCCTTTCTGTTTCAGATTATCCTCTGCTCTCTCAATGTACACTAGATTGTTGGGTCCTCCTGGTACTCTGTTACAGTAATTCCTTCCAGCCGTTTCATCATCCATTTTGAGCCCAAGCATAGTGACGTGTGCAAAACCATTTTGTTCGGAGGTTACTACCCTGAATAGTGTAGCGAACGATCCATTCACCAATCCCTGAGACACATCTATGTTTCTGGTGAGCATCACACGAGCACCCTCAGCAACGTTGAGTGTATCTGGTAAATCATCTTTGCCTCCTTTAAATGGTTTGACTTGTCGTGCCATTCTGCCGGTGTGTGGGTCCTTTTTATAGTCATCTGCATCAATGATGGTGATATGAGAATGGAGCACAGCCAATGTTGCAGAGTTGTGCGAATCAACTTGTTTATTAGTTGCAAAAATGTGCAGGACGTCAGTTGGACAAAGTGCTGGTTCGGTGATGGTCTGTGACAGTAAAGCTCTGTCTGCTTCAGACAACGCATGTGACTTGTCTTTCACGCGGATGCGGTTCAGCATTTCTGCAAAGGCGACATCATCCTTCTGACGCATAATCTCAGTGAGAGTTATCATCTGAAAGTGTTCCTGCAAGAGGTCAAGCTCACGTGGGTCATATACACAGAGGGTCTTGGACTGTCTCACAGGTGGTAGCTGATAAAAGTCTCCAACAGCTATGACTGACATACCTCCAAAGGGACTCTGGCTGCCTTTGATCTGCTTGAGTCTGACATCCACATAGGCAAAAAGGGGCTTTGACACCATGGACACTTCATCAATGACAAGGATTTCAGCATTTAAAAGTTCACATCTGACTTCATCCAATTTGTTACCAAGTCCTTGAAATGGAGGTTTTAGGCTTCGCGGCAGCTTGAGGAGAGAGTGCAGTGTTGTACCTGATATATTAAAGGCTGCAGTTCCGGTGAAAGCAGTCAACAGGACAGTGGGGTTTGATATGTCAGCCTCCTCAGCACGTCTCGGCAGCTTGCACAGTATCTTAGATGCCTCTGAATAGATGCACTTGATGAGATGTGACTTTCCTGTTCCAGCACCACCATTTATGTAATAAAAAAACGGCTCTGGATTTAGGCAACAGACGCGCTTTATGCACCAGTCTCTAACTGCATAGAATACACATGCTTGTTTCTGATTGAGATTCTGATACATGTGGCGTAACAGTGTGGGGTCTATTGCAGGGGGCTCTCTGATGGCTCTGACTTCTGTTGCTGCAGCAGCCTGATTACTGTACTCTGGGACATTCTCTTGTACATGTTCATGATCTGGCTCTCTTGCCACCAGTTCTTCAATACACTCCAACCTCACTGCTTCGGATTCTGGCGCCAGATTACACCATTCATCAATCGCGCCTCTGTTCTGTTCAAACTCCTCCATTGCATTCTCAATTTCTTCACTGTTTTTCTCATATTTGTCTCTGTTTCGTTTGACAACGTGTGGGACATACTCTCCATAGTTAGAACCTGGTAGTTGAACCCAGCCACCATTGTAGAATGACTCATACGTGGGTAAAGACGGTCTTTTCAGTTCCTGGTCTGATCGGTGAGGAATGTACAGTTTCAGTAATGTGCCATAATACTTCTCGGGATATTTCTCCTGTGATGTGCGATAATATCTGATGATAGCGGGCTTGTCTGTGTTTCTCCTTTGAACAAATCCCATGTCATTCAGCAGGGGCAAAACATTTTTACCTTTTGTCTGTCGGCCATAGACAATTCTGCAAGTAGAGGCAAAATCAGCCAAGCACATCTCCTCAAACTCTGGTGTTTCAGGTCTGGCTTTGTATTTGTCTGTCAAAGACGTCACCCACACATTGTCACTTTCTGATGTTGTGCTCTCTAGGTATGCCATGGGGCGACTCATTCTCAGTGGGTTGTCATCTGTTGGTATGAATATGACACCGCGCGAGCACTTCTTCATGTTAATTCCACATGCACGAGTCACACACTCCTGAGCACTGACCTCTCTCTTTTTGGAATAAGCCTGCATAATCTCCCTCATTTCATCACATTCATTTGCATACTCCCGGGTTCCTGAGTTCAGAATCAGTGTTTTAAGATACTCACTTACAGCGTTCTCACTTTTGCATATATATGTGCAAATGTAATGTATTAAACTGAAATAATTGAGTACAAACTGCACGTCAATGTTAGCGTCCCAAGCATCGAGTAGATAGGGGTTGTATCCATTTACCCAGCAGTCTTTTGGGTCACGTTTCAGTACCAGTACGCTGGATTTGTTCATCATCTGCAGGTATCCCTCATAATCACAGAGTGTTAAGTTACATTGAGCCAGTAGCTGCTCTAAACTCAGGGAGGCGGCGGCAGGTTGATTCAAAAGCAGGTTCAGTGGTCTAAGCTTGTCCCTTGCTGTTTCCAGTTCAAGCGGATCATCTCCAGGTCTTGTTATCATTGTCTCTTTGGAGGGTGGTTTGGGAAATCCAAAACGGCATCCAGAGCCTAGACTTTTGAAACATGTCCTTGTGTGGTTTTTGCTGTGTATTTGCACTTCTGTTACTTTCTTATACAGTTCAGGTTGTGTATGTGGATCGGGTAGCTGGGCTGTGATGTATTTGGACACAAAATTACATACAGTCTGATCATCATCTTGCTCAAACACAGGTGCACCTTCTACCCATATGAGACAGTGTATGTGCGGGCTTCCTCTGTGTTGAAACTCCACTCTGTAAAAGTAGTCAACAACTTTGCCAAGGGGCTGCGCAGGAGACAAGATTAAATCTCTGTATAAGGCCTCAACACGTTTATCAAACATGCGCATTGTTGTCACAGGATTGCTTCTCAGTATGTCACACTTTGTGGACCAGTCAAGCTCCTCAAAATTAACCTCCTCACCCTGCTGAGTTTTTATTGCCTCAATCACCTCAGGCCAACGCATTTCTGCTGCTGAAAATGTACAAAAGAATGTAGGACTTCCCAACTGTCTGATCATGATCAAAAAGATCTTTGGTTGTTTTTTCCCAGTAGGCTGGTGTCCCTCTCAGAGGCTGCATGAATCTGACTGCATCTTTATTTCTCACCAGTCTCTCAATCTCACGTCGGTCTTGTAACATTCCAGAAGTTATTTTGCGTCCATCTCTGGTGAAAGGTTTTCCTTTACGTAACTGTATTGTCATGCTGGAAGTGGCCAAATGTATTTCAGTCACAAACTGTGCAAAGAACAAATAGTTTGTATCTCTGGCAAACCGATTGTCGACACCGAAAAGCCTTGTTTTGAAATAACTACTAGGTGTTAATCTAATGGGTCTCTTTTCATCCAGTGTGTTTTGACCAGTGGGAAACTGAACAGGGAAAGACATGGCTTCCAGCTTAGGCGTTCTGAAAAAGCTGACTGGAGTATTCCTTTCTGCAGGGGCAACAGAGTAGATTCCTTCACTAAAACATAATATCTCCTCTGAAACATCACGTGGCTGAAGGCATGATTCTAGAGCAAGACCTCCATTAGGCATGTCACCCTCCTGTTCTGGATCATCTCTCTGCTCCTGAGGTTGACCGTCATCACTAGGCAGCACGTCATTGTTTTGTTGCTCATTTTCAGGATCCTTTTCTGCCTCACGCAGTGCATTGCTCTCACACCTGTCAATTTCCATCAAAGCAGCTTCATCATAATCATCATCATCGTCATTGTCATCATCATCATCATCAGGAAGTGTTGGGTCACATAACTCAGCCTCATCTCTGATAGTAACATCCTCATACTGTGGGTGAATGTGTTTGAGTTTATGCAGCGCCTGCACTAGCTTAGACCAGGTAACAGTCTGGAACAGCTGATGACCTCTGTAACACAACCGTCTCTTCAGTTTTACTCTCATGACTTGAGACTCACTTCTCAGTCTGGGCAGAGCATTGACTGTCTCCTGTACCTCCGATGGGACACAAACAACGTTACCGCGGATTGCTCTCTGTCGGCCTTTGGGAAGAGGAATAATTTTTGCAAATGTAATGCATTTGGCTATGAGATGTCTCTCCAGTATGTTGAGATCAGACAGTTCAGGAGGGATGTCGGCGAGCTCTAACTTGTTTGCCACAGCGAGGGTTGGCATGGTTCCATTCTTTAGATGATTATGGCAGGTGTAACAAATCCACTCTCTCCTTCTCTCATCAGGCACCTTGCACTGTTGTTCATTCCTGCAGTCATCATGACACACATGGACATAATTTCCTGTCAGGCATGCTGCAACCACGGCTGGATTTTTGATGTAATATGACCTTGTGCAGGGTCGTACCTGGTTTGGAAATGATGCCTTATGACAGACAGTGCACACGTAAGTGGGGCCGGCCTTTATTTTTGATCTGAAAAGAGATATGGCCTCTTTGATCACAGGGTTGTCACTCTCACGTGTTTGTCCACAGTTTATCCATCTGTATTTCCTTCTTATTTTCGCTGCACATTTCATGTTGCTCCTAAATGCAAGGTTGTTCTTATACTTGTCTCGCATTCGCTGTCTCATTAGTTGTCTGTGTCTCACCCTGAATGCTTGGTCATGTACATAACGCTGAGTGATATAAGATCGCCGCATCTGCCTAAAATCAACATGGTCTCTGTATTTGTTGTTAAGGTGCTCTTTTATTCTCTGGCTAAAATCAACATGGTCTCTGTATTTGTTCTTAAGGTGCTCTTTTATTCTCTGGCTAAAATCAACATGGTCTCTGTATTTGTTCTTAAGGTGCTCTTTTATTCTCTGGCTAAAATCAACATGGTCTCTGTATTTGTTGTTAAGGTGCTCTTTTATTCTCTGGCTAAAATCAACATTGTCTCTGTATTTGTTGTTAAGGTGCTCTTTTATTCTCTGGCTAAAATCAACATGGTCTCTGTATTTGTTGTTAAGAAGCCGTTTTCGTTTCTGTCTGAAATCAAAATTTTCTTTATAACGTGCTGCTATATTATTTATTTTCTTTTGTCGTAATTCTGAATTGATACGATAGCGGTTGGTAACGTACTCTCTCTTTCGTTGTCTGAGTTCTTCATTACAATATTTCCTGCTTGAGTTAATTTTTTTCTTTGCTTTATATGTTTCATTTGAAGCATACTTTGCCCTTTCATTCCTTTTTTGATTCTCCTTTCTTTGTGATGCCTTTTCAGTGAGCAATAGTCTCCTGTTAAATTTTCTTCTTTGCTGTTTAGTATATTTTGACAGTTTACGGGAGGTGTCATATAAGACATTATCACTGACAAGAGTATGTATCAGTGGAGCAGATGAGTTTGATTTGTGTCTCACAGAAGTGATGTTACTGGACATTCCCTGTAATATGTTATCAGAGACATCAGTGTTTATCCTTGCTGCAGTTGAGTTTGACTCACTTTGTGGAGCATCATGTGATGTGACAGAATTCAAGCTTGATGGCTCTGGTTCAGTTTCCATATCAGTGGATAGTACTTCACGTACATCAATGACAACAGTGTTTACCTTTGGAGCACTCAGGCTTGACTCATTTCGAAGAGCATCATTCACATTGTAAAACTCCACAGGCTTCAACTCATAGTTAGAGGAGGACTGTGTGCCCAAAATCCTGTGATACTTTATGAGCCTGTCAATCATATCACTGAGATGTGTGAATGTCAGCATGACAGCAGTAGGCCTACCACTAGTGCGTGAACCCGGGAGGGGGGGCAAACCATCAGCTGTTCTAGAGTGTGGGTCAAAGAAGCCATATCTGCCTGTCCTGGTTCTGAATACAGCAATACATAACCCTGTCATCAACAGCAACGCATACTGCACATCTGATAACAAGCAGCTCAATCCTGCCTCTAGGTCCAGAAAGCCATCTACAGCTCCGGGTAGCGGATCTCCTAATGTGCCATATCTGGAAAGGTGTTGCATGTTCACATGGTGTGTAAACCTGCGTGCTGGGGCTTTATGGGGTAGCTCGTCAGTAGTCAAAAAGATGTGCTGAGGAAACCTTTTCCTGGCGTGTTGATACATAACGTCACCCTTATCCAAAACGAGGTTGAGGTCTGCTGTGGTGATGTTTTCATTCTCATGAAGGAATGCAAGGAAAGTTAGTGCATTACATGTACACTGGGTATTTCTGAATGGGCCGTATCTAGGAGAATCCTGGCTGCGGGATGCACAGACACGTTTCACAGAAGGCTGATCTCCCAGGTTTACAGAGTCTGCATGGGAAGGTCCTGCTACACATGGATATGTTACAGTGTCTGCGTACAATACCTGTGGTTGACATGGCACATCACTTTGACTGTAGTTTACCTGGTAATCATGAGATGGCCCTGGTACACACGGATCATCACTGTGTAGTCCTCTCTTTACAATGTCTGCATAAGATACCTGTGGTACCCACGATGCATCACGTTGACCTCCCTGTGTTACACTCTGAGCACGAGACGCTGCAGACACCTTGACCTCTCCAGGGCTCTGAGGACCAGCACATTCTTCCTGTTCAGTTGTAGTTGCACGGTGAATCTCAGTCGACCCTTGCCAGCGCTGTCTTAGAACGTGGGACTTCTTACCTTTCTTTGGCATTATTGTACTCCAAATCCACAAATCTCCTAAATATGAAATATTGCCTCAATATACCTTGATATTCAGTCAGCTGCACACTAGTCTTAAGTATTTTTTCAAACCAATCCAAAGATTTATTTACTTTTCAATTCAAAGACCTAGACTGTTGGAGCTACTCAAATAGATGAACTGTATTCAAAGACTTTTGAATTTGATCAGCTAGACTCCTTAACAGAACAGCAGCGAAATGAAATGTTTTATGTAATCACTGTACAAATCAAGAGCAAATACTGAAATACTGTATCAAGAGTGTTTGATCCAAAGTTTTGTTAACAATGTCACAGATCACTTAACAATGTCAACTCTAATGAAAGCAATTCAGTTCCCTCAATTTAATATCAAGTATGATATTGAAATTAAATAGCCTGCTATACAATTTTAACTAGGTCTGACAAAAGAAACTTACACAACGATTTGTATTCTAGTACCACCTGTTTATCATTCACAGGATAGAGGAAAGAGACTAAATGGACTTTTATAAATCTATGGCTATTCAGATGAAAAATCAATTAGCCTATATTTATTCTCTCTTTGCTTCAGTATAGAACAGGGGACAGACAGAGGCTTGTAAAGGAAAATGCTTGTAATTAGAAATGCTTTCAAAACAAGGTATAGAACAGGGGCAAGACAGAGAGGCTTGTAAAGGGAAATGCTTGTAATTAGAAATGCTTTTAAAACAAGGGCTGGTAAGAGAGTTCTCAAAAGTGGGTTCTCAAAATTGGATTCGTAAAATTGGGTTCATAAAATTGGGTTCATAAAATTGGGTTCTCAAAATGGATTCGTAAAATTGGGTTTGCTTGTTAAGAAAAAGCTTTGACAAAAGCTGTTTTTGTGGTTGCAGTAGCAACAGTGCAGTGACCGCGGCAGACACCTGTAAGACAAGAACAAAAAACAAAAAGGGGTGTTAAAATTTCCTAATTCAGAAGTATGACATTTAGATTAGTTCCCCAAGATGAAACTGAATAAAGAGGCTTCAAGTTAAGACTGATGAATTTTTACATGTTCTACCAAAGTGAAATAACACTTTAGGCCTGCACTATACACTATATGGACAAAAGTATTGGGACACCTACACATTGCACCTAGAAGGCTTTTATGACATCCCATTCTAAATACATAGGCATTAATATGGAGTCCCCCCCCACACACACAGACTTTGCAGCTACAGCTTCCACTCTTTTCCATGCTTTTTATAAGATTTCAGAGTGTGTCTGTGGGAATTTTTGCCCATTCATCCAAAAGAGCATTTGTGAGGTCAGAAACTGATGTTGAACGAGATGGCCTAGCTCGCAATATCCGTTCTAGTTCATGGGGTTGAGGTCAGGGCTCTGTGTGGGCCAGTCAAGTTCTTCCACACCAACCTCACACAACCATGCCTCCTGTAGTCAAGTGTGTGTGTGTATGTGTATGTGTGTGTGCACATATGTATGGGGGCTGTACTTAGGGTTTGTTTTTTAAGGGTCTGGGGAGGTTGGGATGTGGGTATAGGGATGAGGGAAATCTCTGCTATATAACTTTTTTGTATTCCTTCTATGTATGTTACTCTCCTACTGTATACTATTTGCCCCACTATTTTAAGACTGTATATGTATTTGCCCAGTGACTGCCCGTGGAAATTAGCTGTTTTAGCTATAACCTTGTACAGTGCATCTCTCCCTATTCTATAGGGTAAATGTCTACTGTACCTTGTCCCTGTCTTAAAAATAAATAAAAGTCAATCAATCAATCAATCCTTTATGGACCTTGCTTTGTGCACTGGGGCACAGCCATGCTGGAACAGAAAAGAGCCTTCCCCAAACTGTTCCCACAATGTTGGAAGTTGAATTGTCCAAAATGTATTGGTAAGCTGAAGCATTAACATTTCCCTTCACTGGAACTAAGGGACCTAGGGCAACCTCAGAAAAACAACCCCAGACCATTATCTTATCAATGATTAAGAGGTGTGCCTTTGGGCATTAAGTGTATTACTGTCATGAAAAAAGTAATTGCTTCTATAGGCAGCTTAAGCACAGAGTTGGGCTGAATGAACAAGTTAAAAACCTGTGATGCACTGGACAGTGAGTACCGCTTAATTTATAAAAGGCTATAAAGTCTAATTACTATAGCAGAAAATGTAAACAACACAAATATTAAATAGTGCCCCAATATACACTGTCACAGCTCCATGCATGAGTGTCCTGCCAGAACTCACTCCCATGTCTCAGGCTTCTCACTTGCATTTGTTTTGAGGACAAACTATATCAGAGTGAAATATAATAATCCCTTTACAGTCAACATCAAATAGATTTAGGATTATGGCAACATAAAGCAAAGGGTTAATCTCACCTCTTTGCTTCGAAACACCTTTCAGGAAGTCAAATCTATGAAAATATAAAACAAAAGCATTGAGAAACACATTAAATATTAAATAGGACCAATTGCATTCCCAATAAGCACGTCACGTCAGTGAGCATTAAGACCATCCTTTATACCTACATCAAACATTTGGAATTACATGGTAAATTCGCCATTTAGGATAGCGGCTATTTGCAGTAGGCTATTCCATAAACAAGCTGAGAACGTCTTCCCTACTAACACAGTACGTAAAACTGACGGGACACATTGGTGTAATTGTGGTAACTTTGCGACGTCACCAGCAGCGGACCTAGCTGACACCTAGCTGACACTTGCCTTTTCAGTCGCAAAATAACCAAAATAGCCGTCCTCAAGTACACTGTAAGGGAACGTAGCCGCCACTGCTGCTTAAATCCGTAACTACGATGTAATTAAATAACGTGACAATGTGGTTACATCACAGTCCCAATCTGACTTTATTGGAAATGTGTCACAGTGGGTCAGAACATTTGTAAATTACTTAGGTTTTAAAATCAATTTTGAAGTCATACAGTTACAGAATTGTAATAATGAGGAGAAATCCTGCATGTCTGTTTTGTGTGTAATTTCTCATTTACAGTTAATATTAACACTAAAGATTTGCAGTCTAGGCCTAATAAAAATAATGATAAAAAATATGCCTATGAATAAAGTCCTAATTTTGCAACCTAAATGTGAGCAATGAACGCTGAGCAGTGAACGTAGAATGCAAAGCATTGGGCTACTTTCTTAGGTGACACGAAGAACTAGACAAACAAGTTACACACTCTGTGCCAGTAGGTGGCGGTATGCACATCCGCCACTAAACCCAGCGAAGAAGAAGAAGAACGAGAACGGGTTAAACTTCCGGTCCGTTCTGAACAAAAGCGATTGAGAAAGACACGCTGTCTTTGTCTCCGCGACAACACAGATCATGTAAGTATCTCAATTTCAATGTATACATACTATGTATTTTGGTATCGTCCCAGATAAAGCACCAACGTTATGTGCAAGCTACCCTTTTGTAATGATTATCTATATGCAGATGCTCTCTTTCCAATGTTAGCTAACTAGCTAGCCAGCTAACGTGATTAGCCTTTTTCGGGCATGGTGGAGTCTAGCAGGCTCGCGCGAGCTCCTGCACGTTCATACTGTTTCATCGCTTGGAATGAAATGCGATAATTAGCTTACTCATTGATTTCGCATTAACCCACGACACCGTTAGTATGTGTTTGTTTTTAGGCATTCATTTTTCCGAAGTTAACGTTAACAATACTAGAAGCCCCAACAACGGAGCTAGGCTAGCTAGCAGGATTTGTTATAGCAGCCATCTTGGCTCATTTGGTTACAGCAGTCATCTTGGTGGATTTCATTTTACTCTTAACTGTTGAAATGGTTGCTCATTCTGTCAAACGGGTAAAGAATTGTGTACTACGTTTTCACTCACATACAAATCCAAATTTTGCATAATAGGTACTCATGATGTGGACTACTAATAGAGGCGCTAAGACGGGGACAGGCGTGGCCAGGGGCAGTCCTGGGACAGCACCACAGGCTCTGTGAGTCTTGTTCAGTTGAATGCCCTCATGAGTATTAACAGAAGAGCACCATATACATATGCACACACACACTCTAACATGTCGCTCTCTCCTCAGCTCAGCCCAATGGTCTCTGATGGTTCTGTCTGGCCAGCCCTTAGGTGGAGAAACACCTGATCATCAATATAGGCAGGCACACGTAAGTACAAATGCACATACGTTTCCATAGACGGGATAAACAAATGGGAATATTGATATTGAGTTAATGTTAGCGGTAGACATGTGAGATTCATAAGACGCATCACTGACGCCAGTGACGCCACAATATCAGGGAAATTGAGCAATTGCTTCCCTGTAGTGCAAACTTGCAAGATTCGCTCAGTTATTAACCCTTCTTGCCTTTTTTGTTGTTGGTTTTCTCTCTCCTCCTTCCTCTCTGTGCAGTTCTCCTGTGTGCTGAGCCGCTATCCCATGTATTGCCACTGATGACAGGGTAGAGCTCAGCCCCATGCAGAAGTGAGTGATGAGGAGAGGGAAGATCATTTTCCCGTTTTTTTTCCCTCCAGTTTTAGGAACCGTCTCAAGAATGTGTTCCCCACTTTTATGCCTTTAAATCAGGGTTGGAGTATTCCAGGTGTGTGGCCATGGCCATGAACACCAGTAGAGGAGGGAACCAAGTGTCTCATTCTCTCTCCACAGTTGTGTGGTTGTAACCCCCCACTAGCTACATATTCATTCAATCTTTATTTAACCTCGTGAATCAATTGAGAGTAAGCTCTCATTTACAATGATGTATAATCACTCTATATTTGAACTTGTACTACAGGTGAGATAATCCTTTTTAATGGTCTCTCTCATTCGCTCTCCTAGCTGTGATGTTAGAGTTGTGCAAGACTTGGGTGTTCTCCTGCTCTGAGTGCCCATTCTCCTATACCTCCCAGATCTACCTCCACAAGCACATCAAGAGGAGCCATGACAACCTCTGTCTGCTGAGGAACACACAGAGCATTATGAAGTAGCCAGTGCCTTGGCGAAGGTGTTTGAGCAGCAGTCATCAATGGATTAACTCCCAAGACACAAGGAAGAGACAGCGAAATACACGCTATGACTCCAGTGACGAAGGTAATATAATAAAGTGCATTCAACAGTCCCAAAAGAGTACTACTTGAGTTGACTAATCTGAGCTAATTTACCTCTACTATATGTTCCAGTGCCCAGGCAGCCGGTCGGCAGAACTCAGACCAGACCAGCTATGCCAGGTGCCAGAGCCGGAAGGCCTGCTCTGCCAGTTATCAATGCAGGTATCCATGCATGTTTGTGTTGGTGAAATGTCTATGCATATTTGCACACTTACAGTTAACTCAGGACTTTTGGAAGACTCATGTACTCAGTTCACTAATTCGCTCATCTCACATCTCACTACTCGGCAGTAGATGTTCATCGCCCGGGTCCTTTGAGCCAAGGCGCTGTGAGCCCAGGCCCTTCAGACGTCCAGGCACGAGCAGCATGCATCAGCGATTAGCTACCCGGCTAGACCAGGTCAGGGTCTGACATGTCTCATGTCGAGTTGATTCTTCCCCTTATGCCAGAATCACTACGCCGCCAGCACCATAGTTTCCTGCTCATCCCTTTATCCTCAGGTTTTCAGGTAGTTCTCTGATGCCATCGCCTGTGAGACCAACAGCTCCAGCAGTGTTGCCATCAAGCTCTGCAGATGCTGGTATGCTGAATTTTGTGCTACTACTTCATGCTGCATGTAGGGATATACTTTGAGCTGAATATCCATTATGGGACCGTACAATTACTTATAGCCACATCTGTGTTTAATATCCAGACTTCCAGAGGATGATGTGTCAGCAGTTCTCCAGCGTCATGCAGAGTTTGAGGGAGGGTTATGGCCTGTAAGCCAAGCACCACTGTGACGGAGGTGTCTGCCCAGCTGCAGGAGATGCTGAAACATGCCCCTGCTCGATTCAAAAAGGTATGTGATGTCAGGCAGTTAATTTTCTCGTATCCAGTGACATGGCACGCTTCCAATGAACGTATGCGACTTGCTTTTACAGCCATTTCATTATGTCCTTAGGCATCTGCTCCAGCCCAGCTGACCTCCCCAGCCCAGCCCCTGACCACAGCTCCAGCCCTGACCACAGTGGAGTATTCAGATGAGGATGACCTCTTCTGCCCAGACCCTCGATTCAGATGTGGGTGACCCCCAGCCCGTCTCCCTAAACCTGCCTTTCCAGCCTGCCAGGATGGATGCCTTTTTTGTAAATAGTTTTTGTAAATTTTAACCTTTTTTTTGTGGGATACAACGGTCTGTTCCCGGTCTGCCTGCCACAGAATGCGCACTGTTTCATTTTTGTTTTTAGAACTTTTGCAATTGTCAGATAATGGGTTGCTAGCCAGAGCTTGTACATGCTTTTTTTTGCTTTTCTGGCTATGCGTAATGTGACAGACCGTAAACCTCATCCTTGTAAATATGTATACTTTTAATTTGTAATGTACTTTGTGTAATAAAATGTTCTAAACTGTTAATGGTGTTCAGTCTTATATTGGTTTGTATCATAATGCTTGCTGCTATATCCCCATATAGCATTAATTCCTTTTTGTACTGGTAAATGCTAAATATAGCCAGTGGTCAGTAAGTGACCATATTTGCACCGTGCGAAAAAGATGTGCAGACCAAGTCATATAAATACCTGTAAATCTAGTGTCAGCCAAGTGAGTTTATTACGGAAGTTCCTGCCCACGTTTTTTGCACGCGGCCGCACCGTATTTGCACCGTGCGAAAAAGACGTGCAGACCAAGTCATATAAATACCTGTAAATCTAGTGTCAGCCAGGTGAGTTTATAACGGAGGTTCCTGCCCACGTGATCACGTGCGTTCTTTGCACGCGGCCGCAACTTCGGAATGACGTGTCGTTCTTACGTAGCGTCTACTAAACGGCAGATCTCGCGTTTCCGTAAATGGCCGCGTAATTTCCGCACGCGGCGCAGACGAATCGTCACCTATAGCGGCCGTATGTCGAACGTTTGCGCAACCTGCGTGTGTTAGTAGGGTTATTAGTTAGAACTAACTAGCTGGAACTATCCTTTGTTTATATCCCTGCGAGCGCCTACAAACAGCTGTCACTAACGTTATCTCAATAGCAATCGGTGACGGTATGCTTCATGTTTATGTGATAGACTGCAAATAGCCCATCATGGCCTATATGGCGAGTTTATGCGTTAACATCACTGGGTACATGTTTACTGGTGATTATCAAACTCTGCATAATTGCCATCTTCCTTATAAATCTGCGTCTGTCTCGTTTTGAAAACCAACCGACTTTAGGAGCACTAGCGTTAGCTATACTAGTTAGCAAGCCAATTTGTTACAGATGTCAGATAATATGAATATTGGACGTTTCTAATTCATTCTAATGAAAAATACGCCAATATGACTTCCGTTAGTTGAAAATGTCGAGCTTAACTCGCTAGCTAACGTTAGCTAACATCTACTCACTCAACCAACTGACGTCAAGTAGCACTAGCGTTAGCTAGTTAACAGCCAACGTCCCTTGTTTAAAACAGCTATACTAGCTAGCAAGTTGTTACTTATGTCAATAATTATATCATATAGCTACATACTTGACGTTTCTAATTCATTTTAATGGAAAATACGCCTATGACGTCGTAGTTGAAAATGTCGAGTGTAACGTTAGCTAACATCAACTCACCTTGACACCGGAATGTGAATGAAGCCCAGTGTATCGAGCGATACATTACATAGGCTACAATGAGCATGCGCGAGGGCAAAAACTCAGTTCTACACAAGTGTGATTAGAAACGTACGCATACATTGGTATTTGTTTTTATGCATCAATAATTAGGGCCCGAGCACTGGCGGTGCGAGGCCCTATTGAAACTCGAAGGATTATTATTCTCCTTCTCCTTCTTCTCCTTCTTCTCCTTCTCCTTTACTCCAAACAAATGCCTTTTAGGCGGCCTGAACATCGATGAAAACGGATGAAACTTTGCAGATACGTCAGTCCCGGTGAAAAATTTGATAATTCATGGGTGACGGAAATGGGCGTGGCAAAACGGCTCAAGAGCGCCCCCTGGAAAGTTTCAAATGGCGAGCCCCACCTTTCAGTTTGATGTAGGCGAACGAAATTCGGAGAGCATATGTATTTCATCGAGCCACACTAAAATGTCTCTTAGAGCTGTACCCAACATGCAACAGGAAGGCCGCCATTTTGCTTTTAATGTGCCATTTTGTCCTTGTTTTGACCATTTCCATGCCTCGTATTTCAACGAACTCCTCCTACAGATTTCATCCGATCAACTTCATACTCAGTCAGCTTCATCTTAAGCCCTTTGTGATCAAAAGTTATCAAGAAAATTGAGTTTTCACCAAACACCCTTGCCGTGGCGCCCCGCCAAAGTTTGACATTTCGCCATAAAACACGATGTCCTCATAACTTCTCCATACATTATCCGATTTGTCCGATATATCTCACGCTTCATGACGGTTCTGTCCTGAACACATCTATGTGTCAGTATTGCGTCATACTTATAGCGCCACCTATTGGTGAAACAGGAAGTCCTCATAACTCCTCCATACATTATCCGATTTGTCCGATATAGCTCACGCTTCATGACGGTTCTGTCCTGAACACATCTATGTGTCAGTATTGCGTCATACGTATAGCGCCACCTATTGGTGAAACAGGAAGTCCCCATAACTCCTCCATACATTATCGGATTTGTCCGATATATCTCACGCTTCATGACGGTTCTGTCCTGAACACATCTATGTGTCAGTATTGCATCATACTTATAGCGCCACCTATTGGTGAAACAGGAAGTCCTCATAACTCCTCCATACATTATCCGATTTGTCCGATTTATCTCACGCTTCATGACGGTTCTGTCCTGAACACATCTATGTGTCAGTATTGCGTCATACTTATAGCGCCACCTATTGGTGAAACAGGAAGTCCTCATAACTCCTGCATACATCATCCGATTTGCACCAAATTGCTGACGCTTCATGAAGGTCACCTTCTGAACACATCTATGCGTCGGTATTGAGTAACACTTACAGCGCCACCTACTGGTGAAACAGGAAGTACTCATAACTCCTACATACATTATCCGATTTACTCCAAATTGCTCATGCTTGATGAAGGTCGCATCTTGAACACATCTGTAGGTCAGTATTGCGTCATACTTACAGCGCCACCTACTGCTTACAGGAAGTCCTCATAACTCCTACATACTTTGTCCGATTTACACAACATTTCTCACACTTCATGAAGGTACTTTCCTGAACACATCTATGCGTCGGTATTGAGTCACGCTTAGAGCGCCACCTACTGGTGACAGGAAGTTTCTGTCAGTACTGGACACCGAAATAGCACACCCTTTAACGGCGCCACACCCCGACCCGCGTGGGGTGCGAGGGCCCGCTCACTGCTGCTCGCAGCACTAGTTGGTATTTGTTTTTATGCATCAATAATTCTGATCACACATAAAAATGACTTTTCAATAATTCCCAGTAACAGTGTATAAGTATGAGCTCTGAAGCTCCACAAACCTATTCACATTGTCACTTGCTGCTACAGGGAGCCAGTGTATGGAATAGAGAAGGGCAGTTGTGTGGGAGAACTTGTTGAACAGTTGAACACAAGGCAAGCTGCAGCTTTCTGGACAAGCTCCAGAGGTCTGATGGCTGACGCCAGGGCCCCAGCAGGGAGGGAGTTGCAGCAGTCCAGGCGGGAGATGACAGGAGCCTGGATGAGCACCTGTCATCAGTGAGGACGGGTTGAATCCTCCTGATGTTGTAGAGCAGTAACCTGCAGTCAATTTCCATGAAACTCTTGGAATGGTACTATCAAATGACTAGACAATTTTACATGAAATAAAACCACTGACGTATTGCAAAGAAAACATTTTATTTCAGATATTCAAAAGGCAGTGCTACAGGTGGGCTCTTTCCAGCACTGTAGCTGTGGGTTGAGAGAACCACCATGAAAACATCTACTGGGTGTACTAGTGCCAGTAACAGGAATTGCAGTTGCAATACACAATTAATTTACTTGGGAACAGACCACCTACCATGGTGAGGTAGACAAACAGGGAGTGAAAGAGAAGAAGATAGAAAGAGGGAGAGAGGGAAGAAGAAAACAGAAACTTTGGCAGCCTAAGCTGTGGGTCTGGTACAGTACTGTACATGTGCAGTGTTAGATCTGGGACATTATTTGGTGTGGTCAGTTCTCACCCACTAGGCGATGGTACAACCCTGACATGAGTGAATCTCACAGTCTAGAGAAAGAGAGAAAGAGGGAGAAAAAAATGAGTAGGGTTAGATAGACGTATACTGGATGGGGATAAAAAGGTATAGACCATGATATTAGGTAGCTACCTGGATGAGTCCTCTAAAGACAAACGAAAGACGTCATTCCCAAAAACGATCTGCCTTAAATGGCACATTGTTCTCAGAATAGCACCACACTCACGTAGCTTGTGAAAGTGTGTCGATGCTGTTGACCCCAGGCATGGAGCAGACCAGACGAGCCTTCAGGAAGGTGGTCCACTTATTACCAGGCTCCTGTAGCCCCTCAGGTCATTCTGTTGGATGGATCACATACACTGAAACTCATGGGTTTCAGCTGGCCAAAGACTCAATGGGTGCTTTGACTTGTTCACTGGTAAATGCAAGCATGCATAATGTGGTGTGATAAATACAGTCTGTTATTGAGTGTGAGAGTGTACTAACCCTCACTTGGTCCTTGCGAGGTGTATGGTTGCCACCTGTCTAGTCTCCCGTGTGTGTGTCTGCGTGCATGCGGGTCCTCCCACTCAGCTGGCGAGCTGAGGAGTGCGACATAAAATATGCAGGTATACATTTCTCACTAAAGATTTTGTTGATACTACCACTGGGTAGTCTCAGTTAGTTTGTAACTTTAATGCGCACGCGCGCACACCCACACACACACACACACACGGTCACAATCATCTCCATGACGGCAGGACCATGTCACTGGAGCTGACAGTGTGGCGCCGGCTGGTCTGCTTCCTCCTCTATGTTCTGGTCTGGTTTGACCGGGACCGGCCTCAAGCCACACACTGGGTCTATGGAGATCTCCTCATAGTCTGGACTGGAGGGAAGGAGGTGTGAAAGCGAGAAAGAGATTTTCTTAAAAATACATCAAATATGAACAAATGCACAGACACAGACAAAACACACACTAACACAAAGACAATCACTTCTGGATGTATAGATCCACTTCTAGAACCTCTAATAACGCTATCTTACTGTGATAGAGAAAGAGTCAGACATGCAGATCAGGCCATCATGTACTGAATGAGGCCTCTGCCAGCCAGGACAACAGACGCTCTGAAATGCTTTAGTTTGCCTACTTGCACTCAGGACATCTCCAGGTCCCTCTCTCACAGTTCAGCTGCAGGTACAGTAAGACTCCAGATCAATACACTGCAGGTGAAAAGGGAGAGGGAGAGAGCGGGGGTTAAAGGAAGAAGTGTGATTTGTTCTGTGTATGACAAAGCGTGTTGTGCGCCTGTATGTGTGTATTTGTACATGTCACTATTCTCACCTGTATGTGTCTGCAGTCGTGTCCTTGCAGCTGGATGCGTCTGAATGTGATTTGGACATCTCAGGGACACTTTGATGGATGTCTCTTCCACTCAATTCCCACCATTCAGTCCTGGGAGAGTTCCACTGCTCAAGTTTCTCTTGACAGACAGAGAGAGTGGGAGAGAGAGAAAGGGAGAGAGAAGATCAACAATGAAGACCCACACGCTTGTACACATACAGTAGGACCCCACTTATCCGAACCCAACGGGACCACAGGTCGTTCGTATCTCTGAAATGTCCGGATGACTGAAACGTATGTTAAAATGCACCAAATTCAATAAGTGGTATACTTGTTTCATATAGACTCATAATAGACAGATAAATACCCTTAATTACTTGTGAAAATGCATCAAAATTGCAATCAAATAGCCAACTAAACTGATACAGCCTAGCCTATAATAGGCCTACAGTACCCTATAATAAGATAAACAAATTTCCACTTGAGTGCGTGCTTTGATCAAATTCAGTAGCCTACTTTATTCTCAAATGAGGCCTACGCTGCATCGATAGGCTACTGTATTCGCAGAACAAAATGGTATAGCCTATAAACAACCCAACATTAAAACAATTATAGCAAATGATAATCAATCAATAAATAAATGAAATGACAGACAAGTTGTCCTGTCTTAGGCTATTGTAGCCTAAAAGAAAGTCTCTAAAACAACCGATGTAGGCTATAGGCTGTAGGCTATTATTTAACAAATACAGTAGGCCTAGTAGGCTAATCTACATTCTCACAACACGTCTGTGTTCCTGAAGTCCATTAACTGGGAACGAAAAATGACTCGATACTCCTCTGCTTCAGGTTGCTGACGCGCTTTCTGGCTACCAAGGAATGCAGCTCACGAAGCAGACTCGTTTGCGTTTTGCGCTCGACATTAGAGCAAAGAAATGAAACGTGACAGTAGTCTACAGCCTACAGGCAACATGTAGGTCTACATACAGTCTGTTTTTATTCACAGTAGGATACAGTACTGTAATGAAAATCCCACCAGTAACCAGATAGCAGGCTCAAATAAAAGTTTTTTAAGCCTGTCCGGTAGACCGGGAGGTTCGGATCTCTGAAGTTCGGATGAGTGGGGTCCTACTGTATTGCATATCAACCCTAGCCCACCTCGGCTCTTACAGTGTTTGTGTGTGTGTGTGTGTGTGTGTGTGTATGTGTATATGTGTATGTGTCAGCGTGACTCACTCTGTGATACAGTGATCAGAAATCAGCAGTCTCTTTTTCATCGAACCCTGTAGAACAGATCTCACTGACACCCTATAGACAAGCTGCAAAACACAAGCTGCAAAACAAACAGATGAGAATGCAGAGAGAGAAAGAAAGAGAGGTTAATCTAGGCATTCAACCTATAATCAGAGTAAAACAGCAGAGTGGGAGGTGTGTCAGTGTGATGGGTCCACAGCTCCTTCACATATACAACACCCTTCGAGAAGAACGAAAACTGTCCGTCTCCTTCCACAGACACAACAATTATGGTGATGGTGTCCACAGCTTGCTTGTGAGGCTTCTGAAACTCCTGTGTGTGTGTGTGTGTGTGTGTGTATGTGTGTGTGTGTGTGTGTGTGTGTGCGCGCATGCAGGCTCTCCCCTTCACCTGGCGAGCTGAGGAGTGGGACATAAAATGTGCAGCTATACATTTGGTATTAAAGATTTTGGGTCATTTTCTGAACAACTAACCCACCTCATCGTCATCATCATCATCCTCTCCAGATTCCTCCTTGGCTTTGACCATTCCGGTCTTATTGTAGCTTAAGGGGCATGTCCATCTCCTCTTAGTCTGCAAAGCACAGCAGTTGCAGATTAAGTTAAACACAGATGCTCTACAATGTAGGAGTTGGAACATTTATTTATCCTCCTCCATTAGCAGTCATCTGATCAAGATGGTGACATCATACATCCAGTATTGTCCCTCCAACACTAGACAACTTCGTTAGCTTGAATGGTACGTTATTATAGCTAGCCAGCTAACTAGCCAGCTAGCTAACGTTGGCTAACTTAGCCAGCTAGCAGCAACTAAGTTCGCAAGGAACTTTGCACAAGAGGTAGACTAACTTTGCGTCTTCGGCCAGCTTATGTACGGAATAGTAGCAAAACAAGGCATGAGTTTCAGTGAAATACGGCAATATTCTGATACTCAACTTCGCTGCAAACTACGTGCGCTAGCTAACGTACTGACCTGTGGATACTGGCACGCTAGCCAGCTAGTTCACTATTGCTGTTTGGATCACGACAACAGTATATCACATACTTAAGAATAAATCAACATTAATAAAGTTATGGAGGTTATTCAGTTCGTATATAAAATACTGCCTTTGCTAACTTGATAGCTTCGGAGGACATTTGACCCTGGCTCAGCTAGCCAGCTGTCTGCATAGATCTAGCTAGCTCACTATATAACGTTAGCTAGCTGTGTTCCCCACACAATCCCTCGACATGGGATAGATAACATAAATTCAGTTTACCCCATCGCAAAGCAGAATGTTTTGTTCAGAGCGTTTGTAAGACCATCGGCATCCATGGTTTTCAACTTCGAACTGGATGCCGAAACTCGCAGTTCTCTGTGACAGCAAGCAGGGAGACTCCCCCCGGCTATACGCCCCTTGCTGCAGGTGTGACACAAATCCCAAATGCCCACTAACACACATTCACTTCAATGTAAAGGCATGCCGGCTTCAGACAGCTCTCTCTCAAAAAATATAAAGGCTACAGCTTAGCTATTGACACCGTAGGAATCCTGAGAACTTGCTGAACATTTCTATGTATAATTGTCCGTGTAGGTTAAAAACTGTAGGCATGGCAACGAGTTAGAAAAAGGGTAAAAAAATGCAAAATGAGCAGCTCAAAAGTCAGAGTGTGGGCCCATACGTTTCAATGAAGAGCGCAGTTGCCGAACGAATCGTCATAGAGCCACAACTATAAGTCACACGGCTTAGACACTTACATTGTACGAATCAGCATAGTTGTGTGAACGTTTTAATGTAGAATATGTGTAAGAGCTGTTAAAACTGTAGGAGCAACAGCAGTTTACAAAACGTGCAGATGTTTTCAAAATACGAGCTGCTACACTCTAGAAACTGAACATTCCACACATCCACTTCAATGTTAAAAAGGGTCCAAAACAAACTTAAATTACATAAAAACTATAAGGAATTTCAAAAATCTGAATGGATCGTTTACTCAGCTAAAGGTCCTGAACATTTTAAACTTTGAAGGAGGTTTCTAGCACAAAAAATGAAGGAGGAGATAGGTTTCAAAGCTGACAAGGGGTTTCAAGGTCTGCCATAGACTTCCATTGTAATGTTTTTTGGGAAAAAAGCTGAATATTTTAAAAAGTATGAAAGTTATTAAAAATCTGAAAGATAACCCATAAAAACCTTAACAAGCTGAACATTTTGATAGTTGAATGGTTTCTGTAGCTCAAAGTATGAAGGAGCTACAGAGAGCCAAAAAACGTACGGAAAAAGTAAAAATAATAAAGAACTGGATAACAATAGTGTGAATGCTTGCAGCATTCACACTAATAATAATAAAGAAAGAAAGAAATAGTGGGAATATCACAAGTTGGGCTAGCTTCTGCAAGCTAGCCCACCTAATTATTAGGCTGTAGAGTGTGGAGGTCACAAATCATATTCCTTTGAATTATTTTTTCTTGTCGGGGGTGAGGCCCAAAGGGTGCAGAGTTGACTTTGGGGATAATCAGCCCTGTCAAAATTCATCAAAGCCGGGGGCAGGAGTGTGCTAGGGCTCCAAGGTTGTTTACTTTTGAGTGTTTGTCTGTGTGCGTGATCCCATTTAAGAGAGTTCAACCAGAATCTTATCCTCTACTAGATCAGGGGTCAACCACTTCACTTGTCCGCGCTTATTTTCATGATGAGGTGACTGTGGAGATCAAGTGAAGCCTAGATAAATAATTATATCCTCTGGTATTTCAGAATATGTGCAAAATCTGTCCAAGAGCCCCGAGCTCATCTTGAAGTCACTAATTACAGGGAGGCCCACCAGCTGTGGAGGGATTAGATGTTGAGCTACAGTACGTTTGGCCTCCACGCACACACAACTGCTGGTTTTGGGTTTTGCACAATGTTTTTCAGGATAAATGGAAAATAATAAAGTTAATCAGAACACACAAGCACTTGCTCTGCATCATACTACCTAATATTAATTTGAAGCAACACTCAGTTGTATGTTAAGGGTCTAAATCATAAATTTGTGACCCTAAGAAACATGGCAACATGGGAACTGAGAAATGCAAAAGCGGACTTCATCACAATTATTGAAAATGCTCATGGTAACTCCAAAAGCATATAGTCAGATAAATAAATAAGAAACTGGTTAAAACAATGCTACAACTAAGCCAATTGAATTGAGGGTCAATGCCACAACTCTACATTGGCCGGCTGATGTGGCATCGATTCTCAATCAATATTTTGTTGAGTCAGTAGCTATAGCCCAAAGCTTCACAGTTCAGGAAAGTAATGAACTTCAAATACCTGGGCTCTTGGGTCAACCCAACGGAGCAGAACCTCAAAGTGAGGAAGGCGCTCACGTGGAGAGCTCTATACGGCACGAGCAACGTGTGGAAATCCAACCTGGATTTTATTTGGATTTGTATGGGTAGGCCAGGCTTACCTTATAGGAGCAATCGGCACTGCCGTCAGCTAATGCTCTATAATGAGTGGGCATACAGGCTGATGGACTTAAACAGTAAGAGCCAGGGTCATTTTAATTGTAGGCTTCTAACTTCACCATTCACTCTACTGGATTGCTGTAGGATAATGTGTACAGTATCTTCACAACATCACCGTGGCAACCTACAGGCCCCCCACTATCTGTGACTACTGTGACAGGAAAGCATAGCAGGTACAGTTATCACAAATGAACAGCCTATCTAAGTGCTTAGTTTTCTATAATGTGTGTGTTTGTGTGTGTGTGTGTGTGTGTGTGTGTGTAGTAGTACATGTGTGTGTGTGCGGTGATGATACGATTGCTGGCTTTCTTTAGGGTGTGTGTAGTAATAGTTGTAATAGTAGTAGTTTTGTAGTACTGACCTACATTAAAGTCACTTTGGATAAAAGCGTCTGTTAAATTACTGTAATGTAGCCTAATATCGCTCACAGCAACATAGGATATGCAGCTAGGTAGTTTGCTAGCTATTCATGGCTAGTAGTAACCTACTTTGTTTATTAATTTACATTACATATTTTGCTAATTAAGGTAAAAAAGTGCTGTGCGCACCTCACAACCTACAGATGTGGGAAGTTAGAAATGTCACATGCTGCAGCATTTCACCTTCGCGGTATTTGGCAGGGAAATCCCGTTGGAAATCTCGTGGGATTTCAGACGGGTGTTATTTCGTTTTAGTGATGCACCACCGCCAGGTGGCGTCTTTGAGTAAGGGCCCTTTTTAAAACTTTCGCCCACGCCCCTCTAACATCCAGTGCACGTCCCAGGCAGTCCTGGGACAGCACAACAGGCTCTGTGAGTCATGTTCAGTTGAATGCCCTCATGAGTATTAACAGAAGAGCACCATATACATATGCACACATACACTCTAACATGTCGCTCTCTCCTCAGCTCAGCCCAATGGTCTCTGATGGTTCTGTCTGGCCAGCCCTTAGGTGGAGAAACACCTGATCATCAATATAGGCACACGTAAGTACAAATGCACATACGTTTCCATAGACGGGATAAACAAATGGGAATATTGATATTGAGTTAGCGGTAGACATGTGAGATTCATAAGACGCATCACTGATGCCAGTGACGCCACAATATCAGGGAAATTGAGCAATTGCTTCCCTGTAGTGCAAACTTGCAAGATTCGCTCAGTTATTAACCCTTCTTGCCTTTTTTGTTGTTGGTTTTCTCTCTCCTCCTTCCTCTCTGTGCAGTTCTCCTGTGTGCTGAGCCGCTATCCCATGTATTGCCACTGCTGACAGGGTAGAGCTCAGCCCCATGCAGAAGTGAGTGATGAGGAGAGGTAAGATCATTTTCCCGTTTTTTTTCCCTCCAGTTTTAGGAACCGTCTCAAGAATGTGTTCCCCACTTTTATGCCTTTAAATCAGGGTTGGAGTATTCCAGGTGTGTGGCCATGGCCATGAACATCAGTAGAGGAGGGAACCAAGTGTCTCATTCTCTCTCCACAGTTGTGTGGTTGTAACCCCCCACTAGCTACATATTCATTCAATCTTTATTTAACCTCGTGAATCAATTGAGAGTAAGCTCTCATTTACAATGACGTACAATCACTCTATATTTGAACTTGTACTACAGGTGAGATAATCCTTTTTAATGGTCTCTCTCATTGCTGTGCAAGACTTGGGTGTTCTCCTGCTCTGAGTGCCCATTCTCCTATACCTCCCAGATCTACCTCCACAAGCACATCAAGAGGAGCCATGACAACCTCTGTCTCTGCTGAGGAACACACAGAGCATTATGAAGTAGCCAGTGCCTTGGCGAAGGTGTTTGAGCAGCAGTCATCAATGGATTAACTCCCAAGACACAAGGAAGAGACAGCGCAACACACGCTATGACTCCAGTGACGAAGGTAATATAATAAAGTGCATTCAACAGTCCCAAAAGAGTACTACTTGAGTTGACTAATCTGAGCTAATTTACCTCTACTATATGTTCCAGTGCCCAGGCAGCCGGTCGGCAGAACTCAGACCAGACCAGCTATGCCAGGTGCCAGAGCCGGAAGGCCTGCTCTGCCAGTTATCAATGCAGGTATCCATGCATGTTTGTGTTGGTGAAATGTCTATGCATATTTGCACACTTACAGTTAACTCAGGACTGTCTGAAGACTCATGTACTCAGTTCACTAATTCGCTCATCTCACATCTCACTACTCGGCAGTAGATGTTCATCGCCCGGGTCCTTTGAGCCAAGGCGCTGTGAGCCCAGGCCCTTCAGCCCTTCAGACGTCCAGGCACGAGCAGCATGCATCAGCGATTAGCACCCCGGCCAGACCAGGTCAGGGTCTGACATGTCTCATGTCGAGTTGATTCTTCCCCTTATGCCAGAATCACTACGCCGCCAGCACCATAGTTTCCTGCTCATCCCTTTATCCTCTGGTTTTCAGGTAGTTCTCTGATGCCATCGCCTGTGAGACCAACAGCTCCAGCAGGGTTGCCATCAAGCTCTGCAGATGCTGGTATGCTGAATTTTGTGAACTACTTCATGCTGCATGTAGGGATATACTTTGAGCTGAATATCCATTATGGGACCGTACAATTACTTATAGCCACATCTGTGTTTAATATCCAGACTTCCAGAGGATGATGTGTCAGCAGTTCTCCAGCGTCATGCAGAGTCTGAGGGAGATGGCACAGACAATGAATAGGCTGGAGCAGAGACTGGAGCAGAGACTGTCCGGCGAGTCTGCAGACAGCTATCGGGGAGCAGTACTGGATGACCTGCACCCTGCTAAAACGGAGGAGGAGCTGCTGGTCTTGGAGGAGCAGCTGAAGGACAAGGATCATCAAAGGAAGATGGTGAGTAACTTCAAGGCAGAACTTTGTTCCTTATTTTTGCAGAGAAGTGTTAAGGAAATGTAAAAGTAAATGATTGTCTTTATGTTTTGCAGACACGATATCTGAGTTCCATTGGCGGCAAAGATCTGCCAGATGTGGTCCGGCGGGTGCTGTCAGCCATTGCCATACACAGAGTGTGGTGTGTCTACAGCGTCCATGGGAAGAGGGGGAAGAAGCCTCTGAAGAATATGACCCTCTACAACAGGGGTGTCAAACTCTGGCCCGTGGGCCAAATTTGGCCCGCAGTGTAATTATATTTGGCCCGCGAGGCAATACCAAATGACTACTAGAGCTGGCCCGCCAGTATTTGATTTTGCATGTCTGCACTATTAAGTTATATATTGTATGGTAATAAGCGTTGCTTGTTCCATATTCAATGTTAAAGCAAAACTTGTTTGGGTCCATATTAACATTTTCATTTGTTCAATGTTGGCCCGCGACTTTGTTCAAGTTTTACATTTTGGCCCACTGTGTATTTGAGTTTGACACCCCTGCCTTAGCCTCTCACACTAATCCACTTCACAGGTGACGTCAATAAGTCTGTGAGGGTTCAGGGCTTGAAGGTTTAGGGGGGCTGTCAGGGGCATTGGGACTGGCCCATAGCGTCAGAGTATAAAATGCCATTTAATCCCATTGACATTCCATACTCTTCCCCATATTCTTTGATATTCTTTGTTGTTTTTAAATGTGCGCTATAAATAAAGTGGTATGGTATGGTATGGTATGGTATGGTATGGTATGGTATGGTAGCGTTCATTTCTAGAGAGGAGGTGACGCAACAGAGCTGAACCCAGTCACGTGATTACGGGTCGTCCTAGAAACGCATTCTAAGCAGCTGCAGCCAATCCAATCAAATGGCAGAGAGTTTGGAACGCAGCGAATGAGATTCGAGCCAGCCAGGATTTAAACCAAGACAATACAGCCTTTGGTTGTGCTGCATTCAGTGTGCTTTTATTCTCTACAGAAGCAACACAGCTTTCGAGATGGCTCTCCGCATGACCAGAGTAAGTTTGTGTACAGTATTTTTGCTTTTACGATAATCTTTTAGTCTAAGTAACATTGTTGTGTTCCATTTAGATTTTTGCTCATGCTTTCGGAATTTAATCATCAACTGAGTAACGCTAGCCTCGAGCTTGTGTCTGGTCAGCTATTGCTCGTGATATCCATGTCGATATGTGCAGAACTTCGGTCGTATACATTCCATTGCACCGTGGAGGAAACTAAACATGGTTTGATTCTATTTTGTAGAATCGCATCGCTTCTTCTGAGAACCAAACCGCTATCGCGGGCAAGGCTGTGCTGGGGAACAAGACGAGGCCGCGAGCTGCGCTTGGTGAAATCGGAAATAGCGTTGCCGTTCCCGTACAAGGTCTGAAAAAGGTAACGTTAAGATTTGCTTACTACTTACTGTTCTCAACTCGGTCGTCAAGCTACTACTCGTACTAAAAACGGTATTTGCAGGATGCTAAGGCGGCAGCCCCAAAAGCGGTTGTGAGGAAGGCCAGCACACGGGTGGAGAAGGCCCCGGAGGTCCAACAGCCCAAGAGACATGTTGCCCCTGTTGAGCCAGAGGTGTGTTTTTTTTGGACTGGTTATTAATGACTTTAACTGAGCAGTGGTTTGATTCTATATTGTCTGATTTTGGGCACAACACCTCATTTAATATGAATGTTTTCTTGCTGACCAGGTTCTGCCCGAGCCCCTGTCTCCCACACTGATGGAGACTTCTGGCTGTGCCCCCAATGACCTGTGCCAGGCCTTCTCCGACGTCCTGCTGGACATCAAGGATGTCGATGCCGACGACTACGACATCCCCATGCTCTGTAGTGAATACGTCAAGGACATCTACAAGTATCTCCAGCAGCTTGAGGTTGCCATTTTGTTTTAGGACCTTTGTGTTGCACTTTGTCGATGCTTTTAATGTCTCATGTAAAGCCCTTTGAATTGCCTTGTTGCTGAAATGTGCTTTACAAAAACTTGTGCCTAGTCAGATTTGTGGCAAGTTGTGTTAAAAATCGCTGGCTTCATGCTGTCTTTCCATCGTTTCCCTGTAGGTTGAACAGGCCGTCAGAGCGAACTATCTGGAGGGACAGGAAGTGAGCGGCAACATGCGCGCCATCCTCATCGACTGGCTGGTCCAGGTCCAAATCAAGTTCCGTCTGCTGCAGGAGACCATGTACATGACTGTGGGCATCATCGACCGCTTCCTCCAGGTACAATGTTTAATTGTCTGTTTTTATATGGCAAGTGGGCAAAAAACTGGGCCAGTGACTGATATTGGCAGTAAATTGGGCCGTTTTCTATAGCCTGCTTTCCTCGTGCTTAAAATGTATTATCCCGAAACGTTAACAGGATAACCCAGTGCCCAAGAAGCAGCTTCAGCTGGTTGGTGTGATGTCCCAAGGTGGACTATCCAAAGGTGGTTCCGACAACGCCAGCTAAATACTTTCTGGGAGTATTAGCACTCCACTATTACCAGGCTTTATAGTTCTTTATCTCAGGGTTGAACAGAGTATACAGATTCTGAAACAGTTGCAAAGTATGAACAGAGTTAAGTTTTATTCTTATTTTACAATACTGTAGGACTGTGCACAAGGAGGTTTTCACCGCCCAGGGTGACTTGGATCGATAGTCTTAGGGGATTTCTCCCGACGGCCTCCTGGACCGGGAGAGCTGGTTGGTGGAGCTCCACCCTGCCACGTATACTGCGGATTGGAAACAAGTGTCAGTTCTCACACGAAAAAAGGGGACCACTGAGTCCTTTAACCACTAGGGGGTGTCCACGGCAAACCAACACTACAAAACTATCACAGCAACTACGGCAATCCAATTGAGAGGGCAGGGTCTTCCAGGAGTGTTCGGTTAATCCACAAAATTTATCCAATATCCACTTGGTAAACAGATAGCCGGGCCAGCCAAGCGGCAATTAAAAAGTCAAAGATTTAAGTCAATGGCTGGCTGTATGGTACACTTATTCGCACAAAATATAAAATAATAGGCCCAGTCAATGTCCATGTAGGCTATTACTAAAATGCCAGGGCTGTTTCTAAATGTCTCTTATAAAATACTAAAATAGCAAGGCGGTTCTTAATGTCCATACGAATAATTAAACAGGTCAGAGCACAGTAGCCTACTTAACTTCGGAGAGGATGTCGGGACACCGACACTCCACTGTAGTATGACGCGCTCCCCAGCACAGGTTGGTTCAGGATCGGGGCGTAGTCAGGCCGGCCGCTGATCGGGGTAGGCTATCCAGCGAGCAGCACTCTCTCGCTCCGGTTCCCTGACGGCTCACGTCTGCAGCAACTCCCTCTGGTCCACCGCTCTCACAGGTCCCGCTGATCGCCGCAGTCTTCCTCGGCTCCGGCGCTGTAGCTGGTGACTAGGTAACGTTAGCTGACAGTCAATTCACGTGCGCGTTTCTCTTTCGCCGCCGTAGCACCGGGATAGTCCTCCAGGCAAGCACACGCTCCGATTTCCGTCCCCCACACAACCCCCGTTCTGCCGGGGCAGTGTGCTCTTTATAGCAGGCTGTGAGACACAGGTGTTCCCGGTTCAGTCCTGATTGTCCTCTCACTCACCGACGATGGTTGCCGCCCCCTTTGCCCAGCTCTAATCATCAGGGTTGGGAGTAAACAAACGGTCACAGCACAGCGAAAAACACATACAGGTAGTACAAAAATGGACCTCGTCACATCTCCCCATTGTGAAATGTTGGCAGTCTCTGCCATTCAGAGTCTATAGCGGGGTGGTGGGATGCCTATATTTGGCCGGGTTGAGCGCCTTGGCTCAGCGGCTGCGTCAGGGTTGTAGTCATTGGCGGGTACATGTCGGACAGGGACAGGGACTGCGCGCCTTGGCTCGGCGGCCGCGTCAGGGTTGGCGTCAGGCGCGGGTACATGTCGGACAGGGACGGGGATATATAAGAGCGTAGGGCTCGCAGGTCTCACAGGGTTCTCTGGCAGAGTCACTGGTGGCCTCTGCGAGGGGGGAACCGTGCACAGTTTCAGGGCATTCCGGTGGAGGACTTTCTCCCTCCCACCCCTCTCCGGCTGTACTTTGTACACTACGCCCGTGTTTCCCTTGGCTTCGACGACACGATAGGGCTCGGGGTCCCATACCCCATGTAGCTTTCCCAACCCTCGTCGGCCCCGGTCACGCACCCACACCCGTTCCCCAGCTAACAATGGAGTCGCGTTGGCTCTTTGGTCGTAGCGGCTCTTACTCCGCTCGGCCGCCTTGTCCATCCTACCACGTGCTAGCTCATACGCATATGTCAGCTTCCTGTGATGGTCTCCGACCCAGTCAGTCAGTCCCTTGCTTGGCTGTTCCCGTTCTACCCCTAGCACAACATCTACTGGGAGCCTGAGGTGTCGGCCCTGCAGCAGATAGGATGGCGCGAAGCCGGTGGCACTGTGTACGGTGTTATTGTAGGCCTGTAGGAGTTCGGATAAATACTCTGGCCAGCGGCTCTGTTTCTCGGCCCCCATGGTACGGAGCATGTTAAGGAGTGTTTGGTTCATGCGTTCGACACGCCCATTCCCGGCAGGGTGGTAAGGTGTTGTCCTGCTCTTAGTGACTCCATACATCTCGCATAGCTGCTGCATCAAGTCAGACTCAAAATTGGGGCCCTGGTCTGAATGAAAACGGACGGGGCACCCAAAGTGCCGCACGATCTCAGAATAGATTGCTCGTACAGTGGTCCTGGCTGTCTGATCGCGGGTAGCTACGGCCCATGTGTAACGCGTAAACATATCAGTCATCACTAGTATGTTTTGATAGTAGTCGTTTGGTCGACCGAGTGTTAGAAAGTCAAGAGCGACTACCTCAAGGGGGAAGGTAACGGTTACTGGGTTCAAGGGGGCTCGTGGTTCTACCTTGTCACGTTGCAAACTGCATGTAACACACTCTGCTTGGAATTGGCGCACCTGTGTCTCCATGCCTACCCAGAAGAACCGGCGCCTCAGCGTCAGCAGCGTCCTTCCCGCTCCAGCATGTGCCGCAGACTTGTGGTGTTGTTCCCATACCATCTGACGCCGGGGGCCTGGACACACAACCTGAAACAATTGCTCTGAGGTGTTAGGGTCAGTGAATCGGCGACACAAAACCCCATCCCGTAGGCTGAGCCGCCTGAATTGTTTCAACAACCTTGCTGTCCCAGTGGTGTGTATCTCCTGTTGTCGGCCCGTAGGGCAATGCCCTTGTTCCACATACCTTCTCACAGTGCGGATCTCAGGGTCAGCTACTTGTTCCTGTTCCCAGTCGATGCGGCCTTCTGGGGCGCCATCCTGGTGGGTCACCACAGCTGATGCGGTTACGTCTCTAGGACTGAGTTGCTGTGGGGGGTGTTTAGGTGTGGGGAATCGCGACAAAGCATCCGCATTCACATTTTCTCTGCCAGCACGATATTTCACCTCAAAGTCAAAGGATGCCAGTTGGGCTGCCCAGCGTTGTTCCACTGCACCCAGTTTCGCCGTCTGCAAATGGGCCACAGGATTATTATCGGTGTAAACAACAAACTTGGCACCAGTCAAATAATCTTTGAACTTTTCGGTAACTGCCCACTTTAGTGCGAGGAGTTCAAGCTTGAAGGAGCTATAGTTGGCGTCATTCTGCTCTGTAGGATGCAAACTGCGGCTCGCATAGGCAACCACCCTCTCTTTACCCCCCTGCACTTGGGCGAGTACTGCTCCCAGCCCATGGTGACTGGCGTCTGTGTAGAGGGTAAATGGCTGTGAGAAGTCTGCGTAAGCTAGGATAGGGGCCTCTGTTAGCACTTTCTTTAGAGCATCAAATGCTGTTTGAGCTTCTACTGACCAGGATATGCGATGAGAACCCAGACGCTTGTCATTCGGCACTCCTACCAGGAGTGAGTTTAGGGGGCGTGCAATTTTTGCAAACCCAGGGACGAAACGTCTGTAATATCCGGCCAGGCCGAGGAAGGCCTTGAGTTCCTTAGCAGTGGTAGGGGCTGGCCAATCGACAACAGCAGCTATCTTCTCGGGGTCCGGTTTCACGCCTTCACGGTCGACTACATGCCCCAGGAATTTAACCTGCCGATGGAAGAGTTTGCATTTGTCAGGGCGTAGCTTCAAGCCATGTTTCGAGAGACGCTCAAACACCTCCTCTAAGTGCTTTAAGTGCGTAGCAAAATCGGAGGAGTACACAATAATGTCATCTAAATAGACTAGGAGGGAGTCAGTAATTTGGCCATTTAAGCATTGTTGCATAAGGCGTTGGAAAGTGGCTGGCGCGTTGCAGAGGCCAAATGGCATGCGTTGAAACTCGTACAGACCTACAGGGGTGGTAAAAGCAGTTTTTTCACGGTCCTGCGGGTCTACCTCCACTTGCCAGTATCCGCTGGCCAGGTCCAACGTGGAGAACCATTCTGCGCGGGTCATGGAGGTCAGGGTCTCCTCGATCCTGGGAAGTGGGAAAGCATCTTTGTGTGTAACAGAGTTCAACTTTCTGTAGTCTACACAGAATCTCCAGCTGCCATCTTTCTTCTTTACCATGACTATGGGTGCTGCCCATGGGCTGGAGCTTTCAGTAATGACACCATTTTGCAACATACCTTCCAACAGGGTTCTCATATCCTGGTACAGCAAGGGGGGTAATGGTCGGAAGCGTTCCCGTATGGGCGGTGCCTCGCCTGTAGGGATAGAGTGTTTTACCACATCTGTCCTTCCGAAATCTTCCTCGTGGGCCGCGAAAGCCTTCTCCCATTTGTGCAGCAGGGCAGCCAGTTGTCTCTGCTCATCTTGGGTGAGGTCCGGCCGCTCGGCCAGCTTAAGGACCTGGAATGCTTGATCAGGCTCCTCCCCCATGCATACATCCACTACACTGACCTTGACTGTACCTTCCTCCTCCTGTTCTAGGCAGACATCCTGCACACCATAAACATCCAGGCTATCGACCTGAGTCACTTGACCGAGCTTCTGGTAGCGGTCCAAGGAGACAGGGAAGTCGTGTAGGTTGCGGATCCGGACGGGGACCCGTCCATTCTTGACCACAGCTACAGACCGGGCCACGGAAATGGCGCCTGGCTCAGGGAGTGCTTCTACCAGACCATGATAGTCCCGCCTGCCAGCTGCAGCCCGTCCCCAGACAACCACCTCACTCCGGGCTGGGATAGTCACTCCGTGGCGGTGCGCTGCCCAGACGTAGCCATGGTGTCCATCATCTGTCGTCACTCCAGTCCTACGACACGTCGCAAATGCTGCGTTCCAGGCACTTTGGGACTTGGGGTTTTTACAGAACAACCGGGCTGGCCCTTCCGAATTACGGAACACAGCGTCCCAGCAAGGCTGTATGATGTTCATACCAATAATGAGGGGGTCTGATGCTGATCTGTCCTCTACTACAAAAACCCCTCGCGGACCGATCTGATGGCCCTCGATGTCAAAATCTAGCTGTACATATCCTAGATAGGGGATATGGAGGTTGTTGGCCGCTTTTATTCTGACCATAGCAGGGGGTTCTCTAACTTCGCTTTCTGGGAAGTGTTGGCTCAAAAGGCTATGACTGATGATTGATATTTGGGAACCTGTGTCTAAGAGCCCTTTCAACTTGACTACACCCACTCCCACCTCAACCTGGGGGCACTGCCCAACTAACATAACCGATGGCCCTTGTACCTCCTCCTCTTGTCCTAGCCCCACCGCCCGAGCCTCAGAAGTGGGGGATGCTAGTTTAAATGTGAGGGGGTGTGACTGTCTCCACAGAAGCGGGCCATGTGACCTACTTGGTCACAACGCCTACAGATCGGCCTACCATCTGGTGCCCATTTATTAGATGATGCAGGGACTTCCTGGCGGCGCATAGGCGCGCGGCGCGAAGTGGCGTGGTTAGTCTGCTGAGGTGGGCCTCTTGGCCGGAGCTCTTCTAGGAGGTCACGTGTCCAATCTTTCAGCTGATCCTTTAACTCTGCAAGGATCTCCTGCTTGATTTCTGCTTTCCAGTCGGTTTTCTGTGGGTGAGAGCGCACGTTATTTGTTCCCCCCATGGCTGTACAAGATAGCTCTGGCCACTTACGTCCATGTCCATCCTCGTCCAGGAGGAACGCTTCTCGTTGGAGATCATTGAAGGTTCCGTCAGGGTTCTGGCGTGCATGTCTCCTCATGGCCTGCGCCAGAGGTCCCTCCTCCAGCCCAAGCATGAACTGCTCTTTCATGTGTACGTCAGTGGGTGCTGCGTCTTCATCAAGCCGTTGTAACCGGCTGCGGAGTTCTCTCAACCTGAGGGCATAAGACTTAACAGGTTCATCTGGTCTTTGACGGCACCCATAGAATTGTACTCTGAGCAATGGACCTGAAGACTTTTCAGCATAAATGGCATCTAGAGCAGTAAAAATCTTTGCTGCAGTGTTACGCTCATCTGCAGTTAGGATGTTAATCTGTCTTTTGGCCTCTCCAGTCAGTGCTCCCATAATCATACTAACTTTCTGAGTCTCTGTTTGTCCCTCGATTCCAACCAGCCCTTTTAGCTGCTCTTTCCAATCTTCGTATTTCCATACCTCTGAATTTTTCCAATCTGTTTGGTCTATTCCTCCGAATTTTGGCACCCATGGTGCACCTGGGAATACAGGCATCATCATCATGTTCAGAATTCACAATGTTACAAATCTGTACTCTGTTCAAAGCCTGAGTCCTGCCAACAACTGCCAAAAAAGGATGTCCCAAGGTGGACTATCCAAAGGTGGTTCCGACAACGCCAGCTAAATACTTTCTGGGAGTATTAGCACTCCACTATTACCAGGCTTTATAGTTCTTTATCTCAGGGTTGAACAGAGTATACAGATTCTGAAACAGTTGCAAAGTATGAACAGAGTTAAGTTTTATTCTTATTTTACAATACTGTAGGACTGTGCACAAGGAGGTTTTCACCGCCCAGGGTGACTTGGATCGATAGTCTTAGGGGATTTCTCCCGACGGCCTCCTGGACCGGGAGAGCTGGTTGGTGGAGCTCCACCCTGCCACGTATACTGCGGATTGGAAACAAGTGTCAGTTCTCACACGAAAAAAGGGGACCACTGAGTCCTTTAACCACTAGGGGGTGTCCACGGCAAACCAACACTACAAAACTATCACAGCAACTACGGCAATCCAATTGAGAGGGCAGGGTCTTCCAGGAGTGTTCGGTTAATCCACAAAATTTATCCAATATCCACTTGGTAAACAGATAGCCGGGCCAGCCAAGCGGCAATTAAAAAGTCAAAGATTTAAGTCAATGGCTGGCTGTATGGTACACTTATTCGCACAAAATATAAAATAATAGGCCCAGTCAATGTCCATGTAGGCTATTACTAAAATGCCAGGGCTGTTTCTAAATGTCTCTTATAAAATACTAAAATAGCAAGGCGGTTCTTAATGTCCATACGAATAATTAAACAGGTCAGAGCACAGTAGCCTACTTAACTTCGGAGAGGATGTCGGGACACCGACACTCCACTGTAGTATGACGCGCTCCCCAGCACAGGTTGGTTCAGGATCGGGGCGTAGTCAGGCCGGCCGCTGATCGGGGTAGGCTATCCAGCGAGCAGCACTCTCTCGCTCCGGTTCCCTGACGGCTCACGTCTGCAGCAACTCCCTCTGGTCCACCGCTCTCACAGGTCCCGCTGATCGCCGCAGTCTTCCTCGGCTCCGGCGCTGTAGCTGGTGACTAGGTAACGTTAGCTGACAGTCAATTCACGTGCGCGTTTCTCTTTCGCCGCCGTAGCACCGGGATAGTCCTCCAGGCAAGCACACGCTCCGATTTCCGTCCCCCACACAACCCCCGTTCTGCCGGGGCAGTGTGCTCTTTATAGCAGGCTGTGAGACACAGGTGTTCCCGGTTCAGTCCTGATTGTCCTCTCACTCACCGACGATGGTTGCCGCCCCCTTTGCCCAGCTCTAATCATCAGGGTTGGGAGTAAACAAACGGTCACAGCACAGCGAAAAACACATACAGGTAGTACAAAAATGGACCTCGTCACAGTGACGGCCATGTTCATCGCCTCGAAGTACGAGGAGATGTACCCTCCAGAGATCGCAGACTTCTCTTTTGTGACGGACCAGGCCTACACCACCGCCCAGATCCGGGACATGGAGATGAAGATCCTGAGGGTGCTGAACTTCAGCTTTGGCCGCCCGCTCCCCCTCCAGTTCCTGAGGAGGGCCTCAAAGATCTGCGAGGTCTGTTTGGTTACCGCCTGTCAACCATCTTGAGTTCACCCTCCAGGGCTTCCAAGTGTCTGATTTTGCGTTGCATCTCCAGGTGACCGCTGAGCCCCACACCCTGGCCAAGTACTTTGTGGAGCTCACCATGGTGGACTACGAGATGGTCCACTTTCCTCCCTCGCAGGTGGCCAGCGCTGCCTGCGCCCTCACCCTGAAGGTCTTCAACTGCGGGGACTGGGTAAGATGCCAGATGTGCACTGTTATGGGTAGGAAGCCATTTTGGACTGCACTTATAGGTAGTATTTGCTGTTGGCTGACTTTGCTCTGTCCTGTCAGAACGTGACACTGCAGCACTACATGAACTACACAGAGGACAGCCTGGTCACCGTGATGCAGCACATCGCCAAGAACGTTTGCAAAGTAAACGAGGGCAAGACTAAGCATATGGTGAGATGTGGAGTTTTATCTCCTTAATGTCTGTTGTGATGGTCTGATACGCAATGCTACATGTTTTGTTCGTTGCTAATCCAGACTTTTTAAACCTGAATGTTGTCCCTGTGTAAATCTCTTGTCCAGGCGGTGAAGAGCAAGTACTCTACTCAGAAGCAGATGAAAATCGCCACCCTTCCCCAACTGAAGTCTTCGCTGATCAAGGACCTGGCCAAGGCGATTACCCTATGAGTTTAAAAATTTAAGCACCGTGGGCTTTTTTTGTACAGTTTTTGTAAGATTTGTAGCATGACTTTTATTGAATGTGGTTGGACACAATTGTACATTCCCAACACATTAGGGCTTTTTTCCCTCCTTAAATGTAAATTGTTTTAAAGTTTTTGCCTGTTGTAACTACTTGTTTTCCCCTTGAAATTCATTGTTTGCTTGTCAATCAAATGTGTCATATGATTCAAGACGTGTATACAGGCATAATGCCAATAAAACGTTTTAAAACTTTTAAATGGTTTGCCCTCGATTTCAAATATCCATTTCTTGGATGTAACCATTAGATGGCGCTATAGCATTGGTGGACAGCTGTTGATTTGACTGAACTGTGACTACGGAATTAGATGTCTGGCTCTTGGGTTCAAGCGTAGTTCAATTGTCCTGGACACTTGCTCCTCCCTTTCCAGGGCAAGTCATGTTGACAAAGTTTAGTTTGGATAATGATGCAGAGGGCTATATCTATGGCACTAATGCTCTTGTTTGAAGATGGTACTTCCCATCAAGCTTTAAAACAGCAGCCTGTAAATGACACGCAGCACACCCCAGCTGCCGAAGGGTCTCTGACTCCCATGTGTCTGCTGCTGGCCTGGTTCTGCTCTCCTCTTTGAAGCTTCCCCTCGCTGAGGTCTGCTAGAAGCATCTAGACCAGGGGTGTCAAACTCTGGCCCGCGGGCCAAATTTGGCCCGCAGTGTAATTATATTTGGCCCGCGAGGCAATACCAAATGACTACTAGAGCTGGCCCGCTAGTATTATACAGCGCATTCACCGCTAATACTACAAATCCCATAATGCTCTGCTGTTGTTTTGGCGCGTCAATCAAGACAGGACCCAGAAACGCCCTCTCTTCTGTGACAGTAGTCATAGCAATCTCATACTACAACTGTAACCGTGTTACCCCTTCTTAAAAATGGCGAAAAGAAAGGCATAAAACAGAAGCTTTACGTTATGTAATGTCTCACTGTGATAGAGACACCTGTGTTGACCTAGCCGGCCGCTGTGTTTGCTCTGTTCCTGTTCATTCAATCCTGTCTGCCTTCTTGCCGGCCTGTCTGCCTGCCTGTCTGTCTGCCTGCATGCCGGCTGTCTGTCTGTCTGCCTGGCTGTAGGACAGTCAGGGTTTTACAAGCTTCTCTACTGAGCAGATGGAGCACCAACACTTGTGTCTGAGGGCGTATTCACATATGTTAGTGCACACCATTGATGCGCACCAAAAGCGAAAGTGATAGGTGCATATTCAATGTTAAAGCAAAACTTGTTTGGGTCCATATTAAAATTTTCATTTGTTCAATGTTGGCCCGTGACTTTGTTCAAGTTTTAAATTTTGGCCCACTGTGTATTTGAGTTTGACACCCCTGCTCTACAATGTCATATTACGTAAGGGATTGTTCATATTTTCGCAAAATAATACATTGTCTTTGCTTCATGCCATGTGCATTGAAACCATTCCCTTTTTGGTTAAAAGGTGCAGTTATGGCCTGTAAGCCAAGCACCACTGTGACGGAGGTGTCTGCCCAGCTGCAGGAGATGCTGAAACATGCCCCTGCTCGATGCAAAAAGGTATGTGATGTCAGGCAGTTAATTTTCTCGTATCCAGTGACATGGCACGCTTCCAATGAACGTATGCGACTTGCTTTTAAAGCCATTTCATTATGTCCTTAGGCATCTGCTCCAGCCCAGCTGACCTCCCCAGCCCAGCCCCTGACCGCAGCTCCAGCCCTGACCACAGTGGAGTATTCAGATGAGGATGACCTCTTCTGCCCAGACCCTCGATTCAGATGTGGGTGACCCCCAGCCCGTCTCCCTAAACCTGCCTTTCCAGCCTGCCAGGATGGATGCCTTTTTTGTAAATAGTTTTTGTAAATTTTAACCTTTTTTTTGTGGGATACAACGGTCTGTTCCCGGTCTGCCTGCCACAGAATGCGCACTGTTTCATTTTTGTTTTTAGAACTTTTGCAATTGTCAGATAATGGGTTGCTAGCCAGAGCTTGTACATGCTTTTTTTTGCTTTTCTGGCTATGCGTAATGTGACAGACCGTAAACCTCATCCTTGTAAATATGTATACTTTTAATTTGTAATGTACTTTGTGTAATAAAATGTTCTAAACTGTTCAGTCTTATATTGGTTTGTATCATAATGCTTGCTGCTATATCCCCATATATCATTAATTCGTTTTTGTACTGGTAAATGCTAAATATAGCCAGTGGTACTGCAAATGCTAAATATAGCCAGTGGTCAGGGTTTAGTAAGTAAGTGACCATATTTGCACCGTGCGAAAAAGACGTGCAGACCAAGTCATATAAATACCTGTAAATCTAGTGTCAGCCAAGTGAGTTTATTACGGAAGTTCCTGCCCACGTTTTTTGCACGCGGCCGCACCGTATTTGCACCGTGCGAAAAAGACGTGCAGACCAAGTCATATAAATACCTGTTAATCTAGTGTCAGCCAGGTGAGTTTATAACGGAGGTTCCTGCCCACGTGTTCACGTGCGTTCTTTGCACGCGGCCGCAACTTCGGAATGACGTGTCGTTCTTACGTAGCGTCTACTAAACGGCAGATCTCGCGTTTCCGTAAATGGCCGCGTAATTTCCGCACGCGGCGCAGACGAATCGTCACCTATAGCGGCCGTATGTCGAACGTTTGCGCAACCTGCGTGTGTTAGTAGGGACGTGCTGCAGAAAGTCAAAACAAATACAACAACAGCAAACGCGCTGCAAATACAGAAACGATACAAAGTCAAAAACACATACAGCCCCCGACAACACATGCAACAAAAAAAAACTCCAAATTCAGTTCACAACACAACGGAAGTGTTCTGGGGGGGGGGGAGTGGAACGGACCGGAGACGGGCTAGACGTTCAAACCTCATGGTTCAAACAAGGCTAGACGAAAAGGCGGCATAAAAAAGGTAACATTATTATGATTATGTTCTTTTTTTTACATTAAGGCTTTAATATTGTGCCATTCTTCTTTCATTCTTTCGTTCATAAACATGTAAGTTTATATTTTATACTTCCGTTGTGTTGGGAACTGAATTTGCAGCGGTTTTATTGTTGCATGTGTTGTTGTTGTTGTATGTGTTTTTGACTTTGTATCGTTTCTGTATTTGCAGCGCGTTTGCTGTTAATGTATTTGTTTTGGCGTTTTGCAGCACGTTTCCGTTGTTGTATTTGTTTTGGATTTTGTATGTGTTTTGAGTTTGTGTCGTTTCTGTGTTTGCAGCGCGTTTCTCCTAATGGAAATGTTTTCGGTATTTGCAGCGCGTTTGCCCTTGTAGGCCACCGTACATTGTCCCCTTTCAAATAAATAAAACTGAAAATGAAATTGAAAGCACAACATTTCTCATTGCTCCACATTTTGCAAGTTGTCTATAGGGTCTCAATCAATGTATTGTATACACCCTGTGACTTCTATCAGAGAAACCAAATGCTGTCACTGCTGAAAAAGGTTGGTTATCCTTTTATCTCTGCCGGATGTCTTTCTGACAAATAATATCTGTCCAAACTGAAAGTTGAAGTGGCGTTCAAAGCTTCGTTCGCAGTGTTTGTGTCTTTGTTTTACACTCACACAGGTACTGTACCCACCCCATCATCCCGAATAAGCTAGACTCTCTCTTAAGAGACACTCTTTGAAGACACAATAGCGTTGTGCGGTAACAGTACCCAAACATAGTACCTGAACCCGTCCTTGATGAGCTTGTAGTGGAAATACATTTGATATAGCTATCAAAGGTTAAAAGGATTTGCCAAGGTTCGCTCAAAAAGGTTCAGTCTGATTTATTAGGAAAACAAACATACAATTGCAATTGGACTTCAGGACAAAACACAGGAAAGTGTTTCACCCAAGCAGGTCTAAGTTTGTTTGTGCTTGCGTGCTGTTATAAACAATGCTATGGCCGGATATGACATTTCTAAGATCTGATTGGCTAATCCATCATTGCACGTCATCTTAGTGTCACACGTCATCAACAATGGTGAGAGGTCAGACACGTGATATGGGAAAAGGTGGTAAATCTTAAATAGATTTCTGCACAGACAATGGAACAATCCCAGATAGCAAGCGGATCTGGGCCATATACAGGCCAGATCTGGCCCTTGTGGCTTAGTTCCGGCCCATATATGGCCCAGAATCATTACACATCCGCTTGCTATCTGGGATGGAAGTCACTCTAGTGCAGGCAGAAAGTCTGTGGGGTGTCGGCCTCCTGGAGATGTCATCCTGTTATTAATGAGGTGAGCACAGCCAGGGGTTTAGCATGTGAAAAGGTGAGGGAGGTAGAGTGAAACTGTAAAACAAAGGGCAAGGCTGAGGATAACAATTTCGATGACAAGCTGCACCTCCATTCTCCCATTGCAGACATGGTTCAGAACTCTACTGTTTCACATGGTCTACATGTACTGTATTTAATACAATCATAATGTATTAGCCTTGTTCACGCTCTGCTTCACGCTCGACAACAGAGAAAATCTACCAAATAAGACTCAAACACACACTCACTCTCTCTCTCTCTCTCTCTCTCTCTCTCTCTCTCTCTCTCTTGCTCTCTCTCTCTCTCTCTCTCTCTCTTGCTCTCTCTCTCTCTCTCTACACCCCTTTCTCTCCATCCCCCAGAGGACTGGGGAGAATGGGTTACACTGAAGAGGCTGCGGAAGTTAGGGAGATGAGAGCGAAGAAGCAGACGGATGGCACCCAGATAGCAAGCGGATCTGGGCCATATATGGGCCGGAACTAAGCCACAAGTGCCAGATCTGGCCTGTATATGGCCCTGATCGGATCGCAGTAACGGGATTAAGTCACGCAATGACAGCACGGTGACGGAGCTCCTGACAGGGCCCGCCCTGAGCCTTTCTCCTCCTGCGGTGGTCATCACACACTGCTGCCGTCCTTCTCCAGGTTCCAGAGAAGTGACCCATCAGGTTGGATACAGCAGGGAGGATAGAGACTGTGGTGAAATGCTGACATTCACAAGATGTTTCTCTATGCGTGGTATCATGGTAGCTGGTGTTTCCCTGTTGAATAAATGGAAATGTTAGTGAGGGAGCTGCTAGAGTATTTCAAGCATTTATTTGGCCAACATGAAGCATTTCTTCTCTCCGTTATGGTTTTGCTTCAGAAAGCTGTCATAAGATTTTAATGTCCTCAACAACAATGGGATAAGTATGGAAAGACCACTTAGAGGAGGAGAAAAAAAAAAAAAAAATATATATATATATTTATTTTTTTTATTTTATTTTTTTTATCTTTTTTTTTTCTAGTCTCTGTCTGCGGCGTCTTCCTTAAAGTTTTTGTGGTGTGCAAGTCTTTCCATACTTGCTGTCCTATTCGTTTTGAGACTTCCGCTCCTGCAACCAACTTAACCAGAAAGGACAAAGAAAGCCGTAACAGTTTACCCTGGACTCCTCAACAACAATGGCAAACAGTTGCATTTTCCACAATTCCCTCTTACAACTAGCAAAGTCACCCCAGATAGCAAGCGGATCTGGGCCATATACAGGCCAGATATGGCCCTTGTGGCTTAGTTCCGGCCCATATATGGCCCAGAATCATTACACATCCGCTTGCTATCTGGGAAGCCACAGCTTGACGATGAAGGCTGCCCAGATAGCAAGCGGATGTGTAATGATTCTGGGCCATATATGGGCCGTAACTAAGCCACAAGGGCCAGATCTGGCCTGTATATGGCCCAGATCCACTTGCTACAGTATCAGGAGAGAAACAAAGCAGCAGCTTTACTTCTAGAGACTGAACAAGCGTGTGTTGCCTCTGTGTATGAAATGCGCTATACAAATAAAGCTTTGATTGATTTGATTGATTGAACTTGCTTCCGTGATTTTTCACTTCGTTGTTGTTGTTGTTTTTTACCCTGACCCCTTACCCTATCCCTACCCTATCCCTGAGCCTAACCATTCAGTTTTCATCCTTAAACGACCTAACCTAATAATTTGATTAATAATATTGGGCAAATATACTATTTTTTTTATTTTTTTTGCTGCACTGTTGTGTCTAAATTCTACCTAATCACCCGATGTTTGTGAGGAAAAGCTTCAGAGAGAGTGATGCACACTACAGTATCTGGCCAATTCTCTGTCATAGCTTTCTCCGTCTAGTTATGTATACAGAATATCTGACCAATTCTCTGTCATACTCTATTGTTGTGATTTAATTTGATTTAGCTCCCCTGCATTTTAATCATGTCATGATATTGTAATCTTGTTCTACGTAACCAGAACTTTAAAGGCTAATCTGCTCATGAGGGATAGTAATCTGTAGAAAATGGAATGTCCCCACTAACTCAGCAGGTTAAGAAAGCAGCTGTAGGCAGGAAGAATAAATGCGCACCCAGCCTGAGCATTCAAGATGCTTTTTTCTCCTTCCTCACCTCCTGCCAAGTAGCCAGGCCCAAAGCAGTCAGAGATATAATGCTGACTCTGCAAAGCACAGAGTACAGCAGTAAGGTCTCCTTTTTCTCTTCCTGTTGAATCCCTTCTCTTCCCCTCATCTCCTCCCAAAGCAGCCAGAGAATAGTGCTGATTAATGCAAGTAAAAAGTCATTTCTCCTCTTCCTGTTGAGGGCCCTATTTCCTCTCAATAAAGCAGACAGAGTCCTTCACCCAGGAAGCAGGGAGAGGGGGGGGGGGGGGGCAGTTGAGATTCCGGAAGGGCCCCATTTTTTATGCAGAGAATTATAAGTATTTTCTCCTCCTCCTGTGGGGGGGCAGTTGAGATTCCGGCAGACAGTCCTTACACCCAGGAAGGGGGGAGGGGGGGAGGGGGGGCATGAAGGAGTTATTTGCTGAGCCAGCAAAACTAGACATCATTTGATTGGTGGCAAAGGTAGTGATGTATGGAAAATGGGATGTGGTCAAGGGTGGAGGGGAGTGTTTGTAGATAAGACTATAAAGGTCAAGTAGACAAAGGGAAAAGTTGTTCTTTCCCGGGGAAGCTCCGACTTAGATGCTGTTTGTTTCTGAAGAGCATTAAAGTCAAATCGCATTTGGACTCTCTGTGCCTCGAGTTGTTTTTTCTTCTCGGACTCTGAAGTTATTTTGGAACTTTGAACACCAATCTGGACTTAGATTTATTTCTGGACTTAGATTTATTTCTTGGAATTTGACCCAAGACATAGTAAATTATTTTACACGACACTATCTCTCCTTTGGTGTTGTGGTGTGTTGTGGGTGATAAAGCTACTCTACATCAAGCTGTCTCGTTTTTATTGCAGGAGTCAGAGGCAGGTACTTGGTTTTATCTGTCCCGTGTTCAAGTGTGATGCATGAGTACATGTAGCAGCAGCTTTCAAACCCTTAAATCCCATTTGGTGGATTATCACCCTGGGTCTCTCCATAATGGCTTGGTTTAACCCCTCGCATCTATAGAGTGCCGGAGTGATTTTTTTCCCCCCTCTCTTAATCTCAAAACACTCCTCACGTCGATTTCTTTCCACAACATTCGGAGCATTTTTCAGCAGCGGGGCGAGATATGATCATTATAAAGAGTCACGGTGGGCTGCCCACAAATCCATCTAGATCAGGGGTGTCAAACTCAAATACACAGTGGGCCAAAATGTAAAACTTGAACAAAGTCGCGGGCCAACATTGAACAAATGAAAATTTTAATATGGACCCAAACAAGTTTTGCTTTAACATCGAATATGCACTTATCACTTTCGCTTTTGGTGCGCATCAATGGTGTGCACTAACATATGTGAATACGCCCTCAGACACAAGTGTTGGTGCTCCATCTGCTCAGTAGAGAAGCTTGTAAAACCCTGACTGTCCTACAGCTAGGCAGACACAGACAGCCGGCATGCAGACAGACAGCCAGGCAGACAGGCAGGCAGACAGGCCGGCAAGAAGGCAGACAGGATTGCATGAACAGGAACAGAGCAAACACAGCGGCTGGCTAGGTCAACACAGGTGTCTCTATCACAGTGAGACGTTACATAACGTAAAGCTTCTGTTTTCTGCCTTTCTTTTCGCCATTTTTAAGAAGGGGTAACACGGTTACAGTTGTAGTATGAGATTGCTATGACTACTGTCACAGAAGAGAGGGCGTTTCTGGGTCCTGTCTTGATTGACGCGCCAAAACAACAGCAGAGCATTATGGGATTTGTAGTATTAGCGGTGAATGCACTGTATAATACTGGCGGGCCAGCTCTAGTAGTCATTTGGTAGTGCCTCGCGGGCCAAATATAATTACACTGCGGGCCAAATTTGGCCCGCGGGCCAGAGTTTGACACCGCTGATCTAGATGGTCATAGTTGAACACGTGATTTAAATGTGCTGATGTACTGCAAACATATTTCTGCTCATGTCTGTGTCCAGGGGCCACTACTTTAGTAGCTTATTTAAGCGCATGACATGACTGGGCTGTCATGATTGGCTGGCCATATAGAGAGCTGTTCATGATTGGCTGGCCATATAGAGAGCTGTTCATGATTGGCTGGCCATATAGAGAGCTGTTCATGATTGGCTGGCCATATAGAGAGCTGTTCATGATTGGCTGGCCATATAGAGATCAGTTCATTATTGTATCCATATAGAGATCTGTTCATGATTGTATCTATATAGAGATCAGTTCATGATTGTATCCATATAGAGATCAGTTCATGATTGTATCCATATAGAGATCAGTTCATGATTGTATCCATATAGAGATCAGTTCATGATTGTATCCATATAGAGATCAGTTCATGATTGTATCCATATAGAGATCAGTTCATGATTGTATCCATATAGAGATCAGTTCATGATTGTAGAGATCAGTTCATGATTTTATCCATATAGAGATCTGTTCATGATTGTATCTATATAGAGATCAGTTCATGATTGTATCCATATAGAGATCAGTTCATGATTGTATTCATATAGAGATCAGTTCATGATTGTATTCATATAGAGATCAGTTCATGATTGTATCTATAAAGAGATCTGTTCATGATTGTATCCATATAGAGATCAGTTCATGATTGTATCCATATAGAGATCAGTTCATGATTGTATTCATATAGAGATCAGTTCATGATTGTATCCATATAGAGATCAGTTCATGATTGTATCTATATAGAGATCAGTTCATGATTGTATTCATATAGAGATCAGTTCAAGATTGTATCCATATAGAGATCAGTTCATGATTGTATCCATATAGAGATCAGTTCATGATTGTATTCATATAGAGATCAGTTCATGATTGTATCCATATAGAGATCAGTTCATGATTGTATCTATATAGAGATCAGTTCATGATTGTATTCATATAGAGATCAGTTCATTATTGTATCCATATAGAGATCAGTTCATGATTGTATTCATATAGAGATCAGTTCATGATTGTATCCATATAGAGATCAGTTCATGATTGTATCTATATAGAGATCTGTTCATGATTGTATCCATATAGAGATCAGTTCATGATTGTATCTATATAGAGATCTGTTCATTATTGTATCTATATAGAGATCAGTTCATGATTGTATCCATATAGAGATCAGTTCATGATTGTATTCGTATAGAGATCAGTTCATGATTGTATCTATATAGAGATCAGTTCATGATTGTATCCATATAGAGATCAGTTCATGATTGTATTCATATAGAGATCAGTTCATGATTGTATTCATATAGAGATCAGTTCATGATTGTATTCATATAGAGATCAGTTCATGATTGTATTCATATAGAGATCAGTTCATGATTGTATCCATATAGAGATCAGTTCATGATTGTATCCATATAGAGATCAGTTCATGATTGTATTCATATAGAGATCAGTTCATGATTGTAACCATATAGAGATCAGTTCATGATTGTATCCATATAGAGATCAGTTCATGATTGTATTCATATAGAGATCAGTTCATGATTGTATTCATATAGAGATCAGTTCATGATTGTATCCATATAGAGATCAGTTCATGATTGTATATATAGAGAGATCTGTTCATGATTGTATTCATATAGAGATCAGTTCATGATTGTAACCATATAGAGATCAGTTCATGATTGTATCTATATAGAGATCAGTTCATGATTGTATCCATATAGAGATCAGTTCATGATTGTATCTATATAGAGATCAGTTCATGATTGTATCCATATAGAGATCAGTTCATGATTGTATCTATATAGAGATCAGTTCATGATTGTATTCATATAGAGATCTGTTCATGATTGTATCTATATAGAGATCAGTTCATGATTGTATCCATATAGAGATCAGTTCATGATTGTATTCATATAGAGATCAGTTCATGATTGTATCCATATAGAGATCAGTTCATGATTGTATCTATATAGAGATCTGTTCATGATTGTATCCATATAGAGATCAGTTCATGATTGTATCTATATAGAGATCTGTTCATTATTGTATCTATATAGAGATCAGTTCATTATTGTATCCATATAGAGATCAGTTCATGATTGTATCCATATAGAGATCAGTTCATGATTGTATCCATATAGAGATCAGTTCATGATTGTATTCATATAGAGGTCAGTTCATGATTGTATCCATATAGAGATCAGTTCATGATTGTATCTATATAGAGATCAGTTCATGATTGTATCCATATAGAGATCTGTTCATTATCATATCTATATAGAGATCAGTTCATGATTGTATCCATATAGAGATCAGTTCATGATTGTATCCATATAGAGATCAGTTCATGATTGTATTCATATAGAGATCAGTTCATGATTGTATCCATATAGAGATCAGTTCATGATTGTATCTATATAGAGATCTGTTCATGATTGTATCCATATAGAGATCAGTTCATGATTGTATATATATAGAGATCAGTTCATGATTGTATCCATATAGAGATCAGTTCATGATTGTATTCATATAGAGATCAGTTCATGATTGTATCTATATAGAGATCAGTTCATGATTGTATTCATATAGAGATCAGTTCATGATTGTATTCATATAGAGATCAGTTCATGATTGTATTCATATAGAGATCAGTTCATGATTGTATCCATATAGAGATCAGTTCATGATTGTATCCATATAGAGATCAGTTCATGATTGTAACCATATAGAGATCAGTTCATGATTGTATCTATATAGAGATCAGTTCATGATTGTATCTATATAGAGATCTGTTATGATTGTATTCATATAGAGATCAGTTCATGATTGTATTCATATAGAGATCTGTTCATGATTGTATCTATATAGAGATCAGTTCATGATTGTATTCATATAGAGATCAGTTCATGATTGTATCCATATAGAGATCAGTTCATGATTGTATCCATATAGAGATCAGTTCATGATTGTATTCATATAGAGATCAGTTCATGATTGTATCCATATAGAGATCAGTTCATGATTGTATCCATATAGAGATCAGTTCATGATTGTATCCATATAGAGATCAGTTCATGATTGTATTCATATAGAGATCAGTTCATGATTGTATCCATATAGAGATCAGTTCATGATTGTATCCATATAGAGATCAGTTCATGATTGTATCCATATAGAGATCAGTTCATGATTGTATCCATATAGAGATCAGTTCATGATTGTATCTATATAGAGATCAGTTCATGATTGTATCTATATAGAGATCTGTTATGATTGTATTCATATAGAGATCAGTTCATGATTGTATTCATATAGAGATCAGTTCATGATTGTATCCATATAGAGATCAGTTCATGATTGTATTCATATAGAGATCAGTTCATGATTGTATTCATATAGAGATCAGTTCATGATTGTATTCATATAGAGATCAGTTCATGATTGTATCCATATAGAGATCAGTTCATGATTGTATCCATATAGAGATCAGTTCATGATTGTAACCATATAGAGATCAGTTCATGATTGTATCTATATAGAGATCAGTTCATGATTGTATCTATATAGAGATCTGTTATGATTGTATTCATATAGAGATCAGTTCATGATTGTATTCATATAGAGATCTGTTCATGATTGTATCTATATAGAGATCAGTTCATGATTGTATTCATATAGAGATCAGTTCATGATTGTATCCATATAGAGATCAGTTCATGATTGTATCCATATAGAGATCAGTTCATGATTGTATTCATATAGAGATCAGTTCATGATTGTATCCATATAGAGATCAGTTCATGATTGTATCCATATAGAGATCAGTTCATGATTGTATCCATATAGAGATCAGTTCATGATTGTATTCATATAGAGATCAGTTCATGATTGTATCCATATAGAGATCAGTTCATGATTGTATCCATATAGAGATCAGTTCATGATTGTATCCATATAGAGATCAGTTCATGATTGTATCCATATAGAGATCAGTTCATGATTGTATCTATATAGAGATCAGTTCATGATTGTATCTATATAGAGATCTGTTATGATTGTATTCATATAGAGATCAGTTCATGATTGTATTCATATAGAGATCAGTTCATGATTGTATCCATATAGAGATCAGTTCATGATTGTATTCATATAGAGATCAGTTCATGATTGTATCCATATAGAGATCAGTTCATGATTGTATCTATATAGAGATCAGTTCATGATTGTATCTATATAGAGATCAGTTCATGATTGTATCCATATAGAGATCAGTTCATGATTGTATCCATATAGAGAGCTCTCTGCAATCTATTATTCACAGGCTATTCTTCTGTTGTTATTGTGTCAAAATTGTTACATGCTGGGTATAAAATTAGTACATGCAAGTTTACAGTAAACATGTTGTCCCCCACCCATGGAGACGTTAAGCTTCATGGTAACCATGCCACTACCATGGTTTATCTATGATTACTATGCTCGCAACCACTATTCTTATTGCACTCTTATTCATTCTACCATGGTTTGTAGAGAGCTTACTTTGGTCAATCACTGATACACATGATGTGATATTAGCCTGGATGTATTAATATAACTTATATTAGTTATAGTTCAGGGTTAAAATACACAAAATAAACATGTTTATTAACCTTCAAAGCTCAAAAGTAAGACATGTAATTTTTTACAACTAGTGAATGTTGCGTCTAAGGGTCACGCCTCTCGATTTCAGATTGTCGGCATGCTCTATAAAATCACACATTATGCCGTCTTTCATTGGTTCATTATAAACAAATAAAGCCAGAAAATTGAGGGGTCTTCTCCCAGATAGCAAGCGGATCTGGGCCTTATACAGGCCAGATCTGGCCCTTGTGGCTTAGTTCCGGCCCATATATGGCCCAGAATCATTACACATCCGCTTGCTATCTTGGCTATATGGCAATATAGTGGGACCTCTGTATGAAAACGCCTGGTGAGAGGCAAGGCTTGATACGACAAGGGAACATGCATAATGGGTGGGGGACAACATGTTCACATGTGTCCAGTACTTGTATTTTTATTTCAAGTGCCCCAGTAAATTGGAAACTAGAGTTCAGCATTCTTCTCTCTACAATGACTGAACTGGATGACAACCATATGTGGGGGTGACCATACTGTACGGATGTCCATGATTATCTCGACAACCGGCCAATGTATGAAGCTGACTTTGTTTTAGTCTGCGGTATGCCTGAACATGCAATGTTGCCTGTTAAGTTGTTTGGATCAGCGCTTCTCGGCGGGCGCTGTCCAGTAAAAAAGTAGTTCCAAGCGCGTTGCAGGATACACTAAAGTGCAGTGCTACGGTCAACCCAAGATCCATGATGCCAAGGGGTGGATTACCAGCTGGCTTACAATGCTACCAGCTAGCTAGCTACAGATAGCCTGCCATTAGCATCCTAGCTTACTGTAGGAGTAAATGAAGGTCAAAATAATGTTACCTAATGAACAGAATGTTTGATATACATTAGTGTTTCCCCTAGGATGGTAGGGGAGGTGATGCATGCGCACGTGTAATCATGTACAGCTGTTGTATGAAATTGAGTGTTCACTGTGAGTAAAATCAACCAAATGTCTACAGGTGGACATCATTGGATTCTCTCCGCTTATTGCTTTTGAGCAATTTGGAGGCGATTGCCATCGTTAGAAGCACAGAGAATAACTGTCCATCCTCCGGCATTCAGTTGGGACAATATATTTCTCCATTAATTGTCTATGGCAGCCGTTTCAATACACGTATCTCGGCTTCTGGGGGGATATTATGGGATGCATCTGTGTCATGGCAAGTGTTTTTTGAACGGGCATGAATCTTAAAGCTAAACCTTATTTGTGTGTGTGTTTTAAATAATGTTGCCTTCTGTGTATGTTGTTTGTTTGTATATGTTGCTGTTTCTAAAGCCGTGTAACAGGGCACCATTGAAAATGAGACCTGGGTCTCAAAGATAAATAAAGGTGAAATAAAAAAAATAAAAAAATCTACTGCCAGATCAATAGTTGGTTATTCAACTGCTGAAACGGAGATGCTCAAAAACGTATAGAACGATTCACTGTGGAATAGCAGGTAGGTAGGTAGGTAGGTAGGTAGGTAGGTAGGTAGGTAGGTAGGTAGATAGGTACAGTAGATAGGTAGGTAGGTAGGTAGGTAGGTAGGTACAGTAGATAGGTAGGTAGGTACTGTAGATAGTTATCATAACATATCACAACTGGCCCACAGGCACTGTGCACTAGTAAAACCATTTCCAACAGTGAAATGTTTCTGCCGGCTCCAAGATTATGCTCATTATAGACAAACTCCAATCCTCAATTTACGTATTACAAATTTACAAATTACAAAAGAAGTACCATTTCTATACAGTATAAAGATAAATATAAGTTACGGGACATGGTACAGTATACCAAAGCGTGTGAACATCCACGTAAGTGGCACGTTATCCTAAGCCAGGGTTTGACAAACTTTACTATCAAAAGAATCCAAAAATACATTAACAATCTGACTGGGGCCGCAAAACATTTGAGCCCTATAATGAAGAGACCTGGTGGTACGGTACGCACACGGGCAGGCGCAGTAAGGGGGGGCGCAGTAAGGGGAGGGGGAGCAGTGTGGGGGGGGGGTGCAGTGAGGGGGGGGGGGGGCGCAGTGAGGGGAGGGGGGGTCTCGGGGAGAGAGGGGCTAAAGAGCTGCATGTGTCTCTGAAGCTGCAGGTTACAGACCCTTGCCCTGAGCCAATTGGCACATTTTACTGGTTGTGCAAAGTGAGGACCAATGAGGCATAAACAATTTCAAGTTAGTTTACTTGGCTGTATTAAACTTAATTCGGTGACAAAGTGGAGCAACAACATTGACTTTGATGTTGTTTTCTGTTCTGTGAGGCGGTAAATAAAGCTTACATGGACACAGCTGGCTTAATGGATTTTATTTATATAGCCCACTTTAAAATACTATGAAGCCCCAAGGTGCTTAACACAAAAGTCTAAGGCAATATACACACAAACAATAGTGTAATATTAAAACGAACCAATTTAAGCAACAAAACAAGCAATTAAGAAATGAGTTAAAAGATGAAAGATAAAATGGTATAAGGCCCAAGTTTAAAAGGAAAAACATAATAGACCTACAGGTTTAAAAACACACGCACAGTGACCCCGTGGGGAGGCAGAGAGGAACAGGTGAGTATTAATAAGATTGGATTAAAAAACAAATAAAACCTTATAACCAACCTGAGGGCCTTGTTATTGTTAATGTTTTCACAAGCTACATTAGCTCACTGCTTTCCAGAAACACTTCAGGCTAATAGCTCCCCCCCATAGACAAAGCACTGTGAATGGATGAAGAATATGGTACAGTAGATACTTATGTTTACTTACTAAGTGCAACACGTGAACTGCTAATAAGCATTTACATTTTGCATCCATAAGGCGAAACTCAACCCATCTATCACGTTCCTCAAGTTGCCTAATTTCTCTTCATGTGTATACTCTATTAGCATACACAGGTATGTCTATTTGGCCTAACAGTAGAGGCTACCCAGATAGCAAGCGGATGTCTAATGATTCTGGGCCATATATGGGCCGGAACTAAGCCACAAGGGCCAGATCTGGCCTGTATATGGCCCAGATCCGCTTGCTATCTGGGAGTGCAGCCTGATAGTTCATAAGATTGTCAGGTCACGTTTAGCACCATGGGGAGGACAGATCCCCTCAAATCTCCTAAACGAACCACATCATTGTGAACGTTACGTGCTGCTTGGCAAACGCGAGTTAGTCCGTGAGGAATGATGTATCGTTAAAGAGCCTGGAAACCGGGTCCTTATTTATCAGGCATTCCCACGTAGGGACGACATAATACCAAATATCTGAACCAGGATATTTGCCATTTCTGTGAATAAATCTCAATCAGAAACGGGCATCGCATGAAAATAGCATGAAGATAATAGTGACACACCCAACCTGCAGATCGTTTAGAGTGAATTGATTTTGGCCCTGTCTATTTGAAATAGCCTACAGTAAGTACAGTTTTCCTATGTTGACTTAAAGGAGTAGTAAAGGGGAAATCATGTTTAGCCCTGTTTTAAGGTTACTTATGATCATATACATTGGTTCAGATCAAAACGTTGACAAAACTAGCACTTTTAAGAAAGTTGATAATTGCTCTACCACCGTTTTGGTCATACAATGGATGTGGATGGGCACCTTGAAAAATCATTCAAAAACATGTTAAACTCTTGATTTCAAAGACAAGAAGCTCACTGAGGGGGTAATTGGTGTCCGTTGGTGTTCTGACATCAAATTCGCCACAAAGTATGAATCCTGTAGGGTTTTATTGATCATTTTATGAAATCCATTGACTTGTATTGACGCGACCGTTGTAGATGTGTAGATCAATCCGCAGAGGGGATTCAGGAAGCGGAACTACTTACGGTAGCTATTGTTATTTTTAAAGCAGAGGTTTACACACGTATGTGCTGCGACTAAATAGTTATATGCTAAATATTTTTTTTAAAAGCCTTTCCAGATGAACTAGATTCTTACTTTATGAGTTGAGTAGAGCAATTATCAGACTTTCTCAAAGTGCTAGTTTTGTCAACTTTTTGATCTGAACCATTGTATATGATCATAAGTAACCTTAAAACAAGGCTAAACATGATTTCCCCCTTTACTACTCCTTTAATGTAAATCCAGATGTTGACTTATGCATGCATTCTTTGCACCGGAGAGAAGTTTTGTGGGGTCAGCTGTCAAACGTGCAGGTACTGGGCTCCCTCCCTCTCTCCCTCCCTCTCTCTCTCTCTCCCTCCCTCTCTGCCTCTCTCTCCCTCTCTCTCCCTCCCTCTCCCTCCCTCTCTTTCTCTCTCCCTCCCTCTCTGTCTCTCTCCCTCCCTCTCTGTCTCTCTCCCTCCCTCTCTGCCTCTCTCTCCCTCTCTCCCTCCCTCTCTTTCTCTCTCCCTCCCTCTCTGCCTCTCTCTCCCTCTCCCTCCCTCTCTTTCTCTCTCCCTCCCTCTCTCTCTCTCTCTCTCCACATCTCTCCTAGTTAAGTATCACTTAACTCAAAAAGTTAGAAAGGTTTGGTACAATTAGGCCTACATGTATCTCGAAGGAACCACATTTTTGAAAAGAGTCGGACTGTCCATCACTAAGCCCCAGCACTAGATGTCAATGGGGGTGTTCGTCCAATGTGTAACTTGGCTTCCTGTCTTTGTATCTGTCGTTCGTTGTAGTCAGTCAACAGATGCAAAATAACTGAATAGGTGTAATGGAGTTACTGATGTGTACAGTTAGGCCTATAACCATATATTGCATATCACCTTCAGATCAGTGGAAATGCAAGGAAGGTTAGGAGACTTGGAAGAACAGCCACTTGCCACGATTGATTGGTCTTATTTTCCCAAGCACCTCTTGTGGTTGTTTGTGACCGGTCCGATCCAACTGCCTATCAAGGAAATGTTTACACTTAGGAGGAAGGAAGTCTCCTCCACTGATGTCATTGATCGTATGGAAGTGGGCAAACACTGAGACACCTTGCAATCTATCACTGGTACTGTAATTGCTAAACTAGAGAGAGAGAGGTAGCCTGATATATGAGAACATTTTGCGAATATGTGGCAGTATAATTACAATGATGAACAGTAAAATTCAGCAAAAATAATCGAACAATTACTTATTGATTTTCCCTGCGAGACGAAATGGCATCAGCTGAGTATATTGAGAAAATTACTTTTTAAATATCTGAGTTGGGTTGGAAGTGAACAGAGATCAAAACAGTGCCTTTGACCATCAGGAGACAGAAGGGCAAGTAGAAAAGAATGAACACAGAAATATCGGAGAAAGGGCGCAGAAATCTCCACGCACAACCTCAGCTAGTACATACTTAATACATAATTAATACCTCTCTCTCTCTTTCCATCTCTCTTTCTCCTCTCTCTCTCCCTCTCTCTCCATCTCTCTCTCTCCCTCTCTCTCTCTCCATCTCTCTCCTCTGCCTCTCTCTCCCTCCCTATCTGCCTCACTCTCTGCTCCTCTCTCTCCCTCCCTTTTTTTCTCTCCCTCCCTCTCTGCCTCTCACTCCCTCTCTCTCTCTCCCTCCCTCTCTGCCTCTCTCTCCCTCTCTGTCTCTCTCTCCTCTGCCTCTCTCTCCCTCCCTCTCTCTCTCCCTCCCTATCTGCCTCACTCTCTGCTCCTCTCTCTCCCTCCCTCTCTTTCTCTCTCCCTCTCTCTCACCCTCCCTATCTGCCTCACTCTCTGCCTCTCTCTCTCCCTCCCTCTTTCAAGCATACACTCACACACTTTTTTTTTTACTAATTCCCCACAATAAGTTCTTATTAGCCTAGATCACTCTCCACAGCCACCAGAGAGGTACCAGGAGAAGTATGTCAACGTACAGTCCGTCCACATGAACTTGGCAGCCCCTGTTCTATTCTGGCAACGGAACATCACAACCTCAAAGAATGTCAATACTAATATCCATAGGGTATTGAGGAGACAGTTTTCCACCCGTGTGTTCTTGGCCGGGGTTACCCTCAGTTTCATCATGTTTTTCCATTAGGCCTTTTTGAATTCCCTAAAAAAAAAAAAAAAGTGGGCGAGGGAAACGGACTGTGTGTGATAACCAGCCATGTGTGTGGTTTTCCCCGTGGTGCAGCTTTAGGAGTGAACAACTGCCCCCTGCTGTTCCCAGTCGGGTACAGCAGCAGCCCCCTCCGCAGATGCAGGCCTAGAGGTGGCGAGCGCTGCGGGAGACTTGTTAGATGGATGGCTACGGCAGCAGCCTGTGCCTCTGGTAGAGCTAATGACTTTCCACGCTTTATTAGGCTGCAGCCATCAACAGGAAGGGAATGAGAAAACACTTCTGGCTTCAGCGCCCGTCCCCCTTATTGAGTCACACACCTACGCCCGCGGAGGCCAGCCTCGTGGGGGGCGGGTTTGGCTTTTGATCTCGGGAGGTTATTAAAAAAGCGTTACTTGCTTTTTTTTGCTGATTTTGATTATGCTTTCTTTCTTTCTTTCTTTCTTTCTTTCTTTCTTTCTTTCTTTCTTTCTTTCTGTCACTTATATTTTCCGACGTGTTGTTG